>NW_012115544.1:2838062-2847012 GCF_000951035.1 Colobus angolensis palliatus | reverse complement strand
ACCTCTATCAACACAAATTTAAACATGCAGTATAATAGGTAAAATGATACTATGAGCTATGACAACTTGAGATGATAATTCTGCTGTCTTCCAGAACATTCTTTAAAAATATCCTTCACATTTCTTTTATAAAAAAATTTTATAGAAAGTTTTATTAAGGTACATAGGATTGATTGACTTCATTACTACTGCAATAGGTTGAATATACGATTTTTCTCGCTGAATCCATGATAACGTTAAGAATATTTAAGAAAGAGAGCCTCAATAGGGATTTTGAGTAGTATAAAGTTCTTTTAAAAGACAAGTTAGAAACTGAGTATCATTACAAAACTAGAAATTTCTTTTTGGTGAGCTAAGTTTGTTTTGCTTTCTCCAATATTTTATGCTCCCAGTATTATTGCATTGTTATAAATCTTCCCTGGAAACGAAGAAAACAAGAAAATAAATCTTTAAAAAATAATGAAAAACACACAATAGGAGTCATTCTTAATTCCTTATAATTGTTATCAGTCTCTGTTGATATTTGTATTCTAAAAAAGATGTATTTGTGGAACAAGTGTTTAATTTAGAGGAATTACATTTTGTGATGCAATAGTTGTTATGTCATGGAGTATTACTCCAAATAGGAGTAATATTTGGAAGTGAGAGGATTTGGTACTTTAGGAGGCACCAGATCCACAACTAGGTACCTGTTCCAGTAAGATCTATAAAGGTCACACACAATTAAGTTCACTTATAATTGAGGTATAATTTACTATTAGAAAACCTTGTTTCCAATTTTATCTGTGTGACAAAAAATAATTAGATGAAAGTTCTGTTTCTCTGCAACTATTTATTAACCATGTAACTTTGAGCAATAAAACACTTTCTGAGCCTGAAGTTCCACATCTGTATCACTGAGCTAATGATATCAACCTTCTGTGTTGTTGTAATGATTTGAAATAATTCAACAAATTACAAAATGCATTGTCTAGATTATAGTAGTCACTCACTAAATGACAAAATATAATATCAAGCATATTTTTTTGTGTGTGTGAAACTCTAAGACACCAGGCATTGTGTCAAATGTTAAATTGCAGGAATTCATTTAACATTCTCAGAAATTCTATGAGGCAGTCTCAGTTGTTAATCTTAATTTTAAATATGAAGAATGTAAGGCTTAGAGATACTATGTTGTTCAGGGTCTCATGGTTAATACTAACTATGCAAATGGGTGTAAAACCAGTACTCTGTGACACAACACAAGAGCTCTTAATTGCTAGAATAAACAGTCTCTATTTTGACATCCATCTGCCTCTGTTAACTATGAAATTATTTCCACCTCAGCATTATTCTGTGTTTTTAATGATGCATAAAGTTATACCTTATAAACTTAATGCTTGCTAATTATAGGTCAGATATATAGTGGCTATTACTCTATTTATCTGATCACAGGTGTCAACTTTACATTTCAGCTTCTAAATATACCTAACTGATACGGAATGGGCTAATTGGCATAATCCTGCAATAAAGCAGTTTAGTCAATTAAGAAATATTAATTATTATTATTATTTGAGACAGAGTCTAGCTCTCGCCTAGGCTGGAGTGCAGTGGCGCTATCTCGGCTGACTGCAAGCTTCAACTTCCAGGTTCATGCCATTCTCCTGCCTCAGCCAGCCTCCTGAGTAGCTGGGACTACAGGTGCCCGCCACCACACCTGGCTAATTTTTTTGTATTTTAGTAGAGATGGGGTTTCACTGTGTTAGCCAGGATGGTCTCGATTTCCCAACCTCGTGATCCGCCCGCCTCGGCCTCCCCAGGTGCTGGGATTACAGGCCTGAGCCACTGTGCCTGGCCAGAAATATTAATTCTTAAGTTGACTTTCTTCTTTGGGAAGATGTAAACATCAAAGAGTGAAGACTTCTTAAATAAAGGAATTTAATAACTGGAACATTTTGCTTTATGCAGGATGAGGACAGAATGATGTTTGACAAACTGGTGAAGTGTTTTTGTATATATCTGTTCGAAGCCCTAAGATTTTGACTGGAATTGCCAGAATACTTCCTTACATATTTTAGACAAGAAGCATTAAGGACAGAGATTCCATCCATCCTGAAGCAGGTGAACCCAACAGTAAAGTTGTAGGAACCATTCAGCTTGAAACATCTCTGACCACTTAATGATACCAGATGCTCTGCTGAAAAACTTTTGAAAGTGTTCTTTAAACTTCTTGAGATGTTTTTGATTTCTGCTCTGGATATTTCTTGGAATAGAAATATTGGACTACAATTTATCTTCTGTATCTATCTCTACTGGCGCAATTACTCTAACTCATAACTCCAAGCTTGGATAATAGGGAATCCTTGGCAGGGAAACTTCTATGGCTGGCTTTTAAAAGCTTTTTTCCCCTCTTGGTTCCATGAGTCCCTTAATTGTTATCTTGAAGATATAAGACCATATTTTTCACCTTTCATTTTGACCTAATCAAGTATTGGGATTTATTTGTATAAGTTGTTTGTATTCCTGAGACATGCAGAGCAATTTTGATCACTCATATATACACATTATGTAATTTACCAAAAAATAGTGACATGAAAATAACTTTTTCTGCTCTTAAGATGCTTATTATGACTCAAAAGCTCCCATGAGACATTATATTCTGTTCATCTTATTATGAAGAAAGTTCCATAAAGATTTTAAGTCTGAAAACATTATTTTGGGTCTTGATATTTTCTCAGCATACTAGTGCATTTGCCATTTCCTTTAACAACAAGTCCTACTTGAGGGAATCAAACTTGTTTAATTTCTATCAAAAGGTAAAATCTTATTTTGTAGATTTACCCTGTTGATTTCTGTCAGTAGATTCTTATTAATGACAAACGATTTTGTTAATATTTTCTACATTTAACTATATGCTATTTACTTGGAACCCAAATTACCAATATACTACAAAATTTCTTATATGGTTTCAATAGTTGCATAAACATTTAAAGGAAAGAATAGGAGTCACATACAATTTCTCTTTTTTTTTCATTATGGAACAGGGATGCAGCAATGCTGCTCTAAACTGGTTTATATTATCAGCATATTACGTAGGCTACACATAAAAATAGCTCAATTTGTACATGAAAATTGATAGTATGAATAAAAAAGACACTGGGAAGTAAACTTTAATATTTAAGTTTTTTTGGTATTTTAATTTTTGTTTGTGTTTTGTTTGGTTGGGTGGTTGGCATTTGTTCTTAATTTCTCCAGATTGTTGGTTTTCTTGCTATCAGAGGATAATTATACAATCCAACTCACCTGGCTGATATAGCATTTTCTAATCTGTAATGAAGTAGATCCATTTTTTTTTTTTTTTTTGTTAACATTCTCATTCTGATTCATCAGGCCTTGTGGAACACACAAAATTCTTCATTTTTAAATAGATGCTAGGTGATCCTAATATTCCCGGTGTGGAACACCACCACTTTGAGCAGTAAGGTCGCAGATTAGGCTTTTAAGAAAAGAGTCTAATGTGGGAAATGAGAGTGAGGCATGTAAATAGATAAAGTACCCTGTGTAAATGTGATAATAGAAATGTGTATAGAAAAGTAGAGCAGAAGGAAAAGTTTGGAACTTTGTATTCAATTAGTCAATACATGAAGTTACCTAATACCAGAACCTAATAAGGGAAGTACAAGTACTTCTACATTGTCAGAGCATAATGAGAAAAGGTCAGAGAAGTTATTATAGCTGAGGCTGTGTCATATCATGAGTATAGTTGATGGGAGCCATCTACATAACTACAGACTTAAAGAAGGCCATTAACTTGATATGCTGTTTAGCACTGCCATCCTTGTGACTATGTGAAAGAAACAACAAAAAGAATGTAGGCACTGAAACTACTCTAGAGATATTTTCAATAGCATCCTATGTTGAGAGCCTAAATTAAAGTGGTGACAGGTAGGATGATGCTAATGTATTCAAGACATATTTAAAATATAGGAGCAAAACACATTAGTGATAGATTAGTTGAATAAAAAAGAAAAGAAAAAAAAATAAGTGGAAGAAACATATTTAGCCCCTCCTGTTAGATGTTACTATGGATGTAGGAGAATATATATATATGAAATAAATCCATTATTTCTCAAAGATAATGTTGAGAGAAAAGAATATAAATGATATCCTGGTCAAAAAGACTTATTTTGCAAGGAAAGTGGATGTTCTGTCTTAGAGAAGAGAGCATTTTAACACTTACTGGCAACATCTGATTCTTATATATTTATTCTTCTTTCCAATACATCTTTTTGTTATGTTTTAGAGTAGTGTTTTACTAGATGATTTTTGGTGACTCTTTTCTCAGATGTTTATCAATGTACCCTTTAGAGTTACCGATAGACACCTAACTACAGTCAATATTAGGTGCTTATGGCCATACCTGCATGATATTATTTTGAGAACCACCGCTTCCTCACTTGACAAATCTGTCAATCACATCATCCACATTGCTACAGGAGACCTTGGAGCGTTGGCTGACTCAGTCAGACTTGTCACTACATTACTGATGCTACCAGAAAACACCCACTATCTTCTCTAGGATCACAAGTCATAAGGAGGATGTGAGAATAGAGCTACAACGACTTTTTGAAATAGCCCTAATCATAGGAAAGAGAAGAATGGAAGGAGCTGGAGTCCTAATAACATCCTCCATGTCCCTGGATTCATCCCTGCTTAAAGCCATGTCTACCTTAGACTGTAGCTACATAATCCCATATCTCCGTTTACAATGTTTAATCCATTTCAAGGCAACTTTTGTTTCTCATCAATAAAAGAATTTGGGCTAACTTCCCTCCTACAGAAAATTAATAAAATTATCTATTTTTTCAGTTTCAGCGGAGTAAATTTATCAATTTTTCCAGTTTCAGTTTTTACTTGTTTTTAGGCACATGAAACTATCACTCTGTATAATCATGTGGGTCATGCTAGGCATATACATAGCTACAGGTAAACTGCCAGAAATAAATACAAATAAAATCACAACACTCTACTTTTTGCTAAGGACTGATGTCTTTGATACATACCCCACCCCCCCCGCCACCCTTTTTTTTTTTTAATAGTTTCAGGAACATTTTTAAATGGAGGTAAAAGAAGTACCATAGAGTGACTTAATTTTTTTTCATGAAAGAAACTAACTTTAGTATGATAAAGAGGCCAGATCTTTCACAGAAATCAATAGGTGTTTTTTAAGGGCCATTATAATATTTCCAAAACCAAATATATGAACAGACTAATAACACCGTGGGAAGAAACAACAATCATCAAAAGAGATTGAACATAGTCCATTAGCAGTTTCTACCTACCTAAGGGCAAATGAAAGTCAGCATAAATAAAGTGCAAGGAGCCTCAATATGAAGAGGAGCATGAGGAGGACGGAAAGAACATTGAGTAAAATTTCTGCAAATTTTAATCAGTTGCTCATTTAGTCATCACCTGAACCATAAATTCTATGAACCCCCTTAGAAGTTATTCATTCATTTAAGCTAACATTTGAAAATATTTTAAAAGACATATACTGAAGAAATAAGTTAAATTGTTAAACAGATGCCATATTATCTGAGGATAATCTCATAGAAATTGTTACTCTTGGCCAGGCGCGGTGACTCAAGCCTGTAATCCCAGCACTTTGGGAGGCCGAGACGGGTGGATCACGAGGTCAGGAGATCGAGACCATCCTGGCTAACACGGTGAAACCCCGTCTCTACTAAAAAATACAAAAAACTAGCTGGGCGAGGTGGCAGGCGCCTGTAGTCCAAGCTACTGGGGAGGCTGAGGCAGGAGAATGGCGTGAACCTGGGAGGCGGAGTTTGCAGTGAGCTGAGATCCGGCCACTGTACTCCAGCCTGGGCGACCAAGCCAGACTCCGTCTCAAAAAAAAGAAAAAAGAAATTGTTACTCTTTATTTTAAACAGAAATAATAAATTTTCAAATTTTGCCAAATTCTCAGCCTAGCTACTTTAAACACAAACTACTGATATTTTGAAAATACGTGGGCCCCAAATTTTGTATTTGAACAAGATATGTATGTTATGACTTAAAGGCCAAAGGCATAACTTAATTTTAGTTGAAAACAAACACCGCAAGAGGCAAATAATTCAAATGACTTCTTGGGAGCATTTTTCTTCAGTAAAAAAAAAAGCTCTCTTAAAGAGAAAATTCCTGGTGGTCTAGATAATGAGTATAGATTTAAGTGCCTTTTTTTTTTTTTTCCCTGAGACAGCCACAAATGTGTTAGGCAACTTGCTTTCAGAAATTATTCAACAAATATATAAAGATTAGTTTCCAAATTTTAAAAATAGTTATTCTTTTCCAGATGAGACTGATTTAAAAACAAAAACAATATATCATGCCCATTCCTATACAATCTTTTACATTTGAATTCATTCACCTAAGTATTGCGATTGAAATAAATTAATTTTAAATAATCACCAAAAAGAGCTTTCTATTTATTCTGTCAGTGTATGTGCATTATGAGGTTATGCCCTTAAGACAACTGAAGCAGAAACGCAGGCAAACATAATCACTTATTCATCTCATCTGAGTGAAATAATTCTTAGATGATATTAATGTGTTTGTTGCTTTCCTATTCTCAATTTCTCCCATTAGAATCTTGTAAGCAAATTTTACTGATGCCTGGATAGTTATATTACTGTTGTTTTATGATTCTCAGTCTAACTATTTATTCATAGACCCACCAATTTATTCCATAAATTATTGTGCCTTCATCGTGGGCAAGGCAATATGCCAGGCATTCAGAAGCACAGAAAGCTGAATAATTTACAGTTTCAACTTTCGGTGAGCTTACAAGCAATGTAAATATGGAAAAGCTCCATGCAAAATATCTATAACATAAGGTAATAAGTTTGTGAAGACAACTAGATCACTGTAATCATGTGAGATCAAGTAAGATTTGAAGAAAGTGGCATTTAAACTTTACTTTAAAACATAAATGATATTTGAACAGATAGAGACAGAGGAAGACAAATCAGATGAAAGGGATGCCGTACAAAAATACATAAAAGCTGAAAAATGCAGAACATGTTGGGTAAATAGGTAGACTAAGGAGCAATACATGAAGGGGAAGAAGATACACAAAGCTAAAAAGGATACATTGTTACCAGATAATAGCAAGTTTTGAATGCCAGCCTATGAATAACCACCGTGCATTGTAGAAATTTAGGAGCTATTAAAAATGTTTGATTAGCCAGGTGTGGTGGTGCATGCCTGTAGTTCTAGCTACTCTGGAGGCTGAGGTGGGAGGATCACTTGAGCCCAGGAGTCTGGGGCTTCAGGGAGCTATGATTGCATCACTGCACTCTAGCCCTGGCAACAGAGTGAGACCCTGTCAAAAAAATTTTTAAAAAAAGTATGAGAAAAGTCATGCTAAGGTCAAACTGTGGTTTTGTCATTAAGTTATTGGATGGATTATGTGGCCTTAAACTCAGAGTCAGGGAAAATAGGCTCTTAAAAAAGTCTTAGCAAGAAAAATGTTAAATTAGGATAGTCACACTGAAAATGTAAAGAGAAGGCATATGATAAAAATGTGATGGACATAAAATCAGTATATCCTGGAGACTGGGTGGAAATTGAGGAAGCAAAGGCAAGAGAGACAAAAATGCTTAGGCTTGGTATTGTAATCCTAGGTGGCTGGAAACGGTAATTAGTACTCATATGAATTAAAATAGAGGTATATCAGGATGCAATAAGTGATAAGTAAAAACTAATGTTAAGTTTTTTAGCTAAAATATTTGATTTGAGAGAAATAAACAATGTATTGCAGAAAATCAGTCCTGGCTGATTATCACAGTTATCAAAGGAGGTTAAAAGCCAAACTAAACAAACTTACAAAAAGTTTCTGGGTTCTATCCTCAGGAATTCTGATTCAATCTGTCTAGATAACATCATATATAATTTTTAATTTTAAAAATTTCTAAAAATCAACCATGTTTGGAATTACGGCTTTGCAAAATACTGTGCATAAAATGATTAAATAATAATAGTCCTTAGACCATTTCCTTCTCCTTCTGGGAAGAGGTAATTTAGAAAATGGGACAGTTTATTTTCAGCTTAGAATCCAATCAGAAAGTAACTGCCACCTCCAAAATGGAATCTAAAATATATATATATATTTTTTTTCCCATTGCAACAGAAGAGTTGGAGTCTTATTTATTACAGATAGTGAATATAAACAAATTACTCTTACTAGAGAGGCAGAAATGCAAAGTACTATGCAGGTGTTTTCTTGATAATTATTATAGAAAAACAACACTTTGCAGGTCATCTTGGAGACAATCAAAGACTTCTTCCAAAATCCACTAATAATTATTTTGCCTGAAAAACTAAAAGGAAAGGTATATGTATATTAAAAACAAACAAACAAAAAACTTTAGAAACACAGCAAGAGAAACAAAATTAAGGAAACAAGAAAGTTGAACAAGTAATTATTCACTTACAATAAATTAAAATGAAAAGTTATCCAAAAGGCAAAACTGTAGGTAAGTCAAAGGATAAGGATCAAGGAAAGTTTTATAGGGGTTTAGTATTGTCAATGGATTTTGAATTACTAATTAGGTATAGAAATCCAGCTATCTCCAAGAAATAACTTTGAGTAGAGTGGCTAATATTAGGTACTCAATGAAATACGTGTTGAATGTATGCAGATCAAAAACAATGTTGTAACTGTGGAGAGAATAAATGGGTCATAAGAAAGTCATAATTCTGGCCGGGAGTAGTGGCTCATGCCTGTATTCCCAACCCTTTGGGAGGCTGAGGCGAGCAGATTACGAAGTGAGGAGATAGAGACCATCCTGGCTAACACAGTGAAACCCCGTCTCCACTAAAAATACACAAAAATTAGCAGGGCGTGGTGGCGGGCGCCTGTAGTCCCAGCTACTGAATGGCGCGAACCCGGGAGGCGGAACTTGTGGTGAGC
>NW_012115544.1:2827912-2837830 GCF_000951035.1 Colobus angolensis palliatus | reverse complement strand
TTTTATTTATTTTTTTTGAGACAGTGTCTCGTTCAGTTGCCCAGGCTGGAGTGCAATGGCACAATCTCAGCTCACTGCAACCTCTGCCTCCTGGGTTCAAGCAGTTCTCCTGTCTCAGCCTCCCAGGTAGCTGAGATTACAGGCATCCACCATCATGCCCAGCTACTTTTTGAATTTCTGTACAGACAGGATTTTACCATGTTGGCCAGACTCGTTGTGAACTCCTGACCTCAGGGTATCTGCCTGCCTTGGCCTCCCAAAGTACTGGGATTACAGGTGTGAGCCAAAGCTCCCGGGCCTGAAGAAACTGAATTTTAAATAAATTGCAGGTCTGTGGCAATCCTGAGTCAAGCAGATTTGTTGGGGCCATTTTCCAATGTGTGCTCACTTCATATCTCTTTGTCTCAGTGGGTAATTCTTGCAAATATTTCAGATTGTTCATTATGATGTCTCTAATGGTGATCTGTGATCAGTGATCTTTGGTGTTATTATTGTAATTGTTTTAGGGTGCCATGAACTACACCCTTACAAGACAACAAACTTAATTGATAAATGTTGTGTATGTTCTGACTTCTCCAATGACCTGGCATTCCCCTATCTCTCTACCTCTTCCCAGGCTTCCCTATCTCCTGAGACACAATAATACTAAAATTAGGCCGATTAATAACTCTACAGTGACATCTAAGTGTTTAAGTGAAAGCAAAAGTTACACATGTCTCACTTTGAATCAAAAGGTAGAAATGTTTAAGCTTAGTGAGGAAGGCATGTCAAGACCCGAGATAGGCATAAAGCTAGGTCTGTTGTGCCAAACAGCTTACCAAATTGTGAATACAAAGGAAAAGTTCTACAAGGAAATTAAAAGTGTTACTTCAATGAAGACACAAATAATAAGAAAATGAAACTGCCTTACTGCTGATATGGAGTAAGTTTGAGTGGTCTGGATAGAAGATCAAACCAGTCATGGCATTCCCTTAAGCCAAAGTCTGATACAGAGCAAGGCTCTAACTCTCTTCAATTCCATAAAGACTGAGGGAAGTAGAGAAGCTGCAGAAGAAAGGTTTGAAGTTACCAGAGGATGGTTCTTGGGGGCTAAGGAAAGAAGCCCTCTCCACAACATAAAAGTGCAAGATGAAGCAGCAAGTGCTGATTGAGGAGCAATAGAAAGTTATCCAGAAGATCTAGCTGAGCTCACTGATGAAAATGACTACACCAAACAATGGATTTTTAAGTGCAGATGAAACAGCCTTTATAGGAAGAAGATGCCATCAGGAACTTTCACAGCTAGAGAAGAGAAGTCAATGCTTAGCTTCAAAGCTTCAAAGGACAGACTGGTTCTCGTTCTGGTGAGTTAATGCAGCCATTGACTTTAACTTGAAGCCAATGCTCATGTATTATTCTGAAAAATCTAAAGAGTCTTTAAGAATTATGCTAAATCTACTCTCTTTATTGCTCAGTAAACTGAAAAATAAAGTCTGGATTAAAAGACATCTGTTTATAGTATGATGTACTGAATACTTTAAGCCCACTGTTGAGATTTAAGCTCAGAAAAAAATGTATTTAAGAAATTATTACTGTTTTGAAAATATTACCACTTATTGACTATGTACTTGAACACCTAAGAGCTCTGAGGGAGATGTATAAAAAGATTAATGCTGCCTTCATGCCTCCTATATAATTTTAATTTTGCAACTCAAGGATCAAAAAGTAATTTTGACTTTCAAGACTTATTATTAAAGAAATACATTTTGTAAGGCTATAGCTGCCCTAGTGATTCCTCTGATGGATCTTGGAAAAGTATTCTGAAAATAATTCACCTTTCTAAATGCCATTAAGAGCACTCATGATTGGCCAGGCATGGTGGTGCACTCTTGTAATCCCAGGACTTTGGGAGGTCAAGGTGGATGGATTGTTTGAGCTCAGGAGTTTGAGACCAGCCTGGCCAACATAGTTAAGCACCATTTCTACTAAAAACACACAAAAAATTAGCCAGGTGTGGTGGTACATGCCTGTAATTCTAGCTACTCAGGAGGCTGAGACATGAGAGTGGCTTGTACTTGAGAGATGAAGGTTGCAATGAGCTGAGATTGTGCCACTGCACTCCAGCCTGGGCAACAGAGCGAGACTCAGTCTCAAAAAAAAAAAAAAAAAAAAATTTCATGATTCATAGGAGATCAGAATATCAACATTAACAGGAGTTTAGAAGTTGATTCCAATGCTCATGAATGACTGATGAATGAAAGAATCATGACGTTAGTGTTCATAACTTTAGTGGAAGATGTAATCACAGATGTGGTAGAAATAGCAGGAGAATTAGAATTAGAAGTGGAGCTTAAATATGCGACTGAATTGCTGCAATCTCATGATAAAAGTTTAATGCATGAGAAATTACTTCTTACAAATGAATAAAAAGTAGTTTCTTGAAATGAAATCTACTCATGATGAATATGTTGTGAACATTATTGAAATAACAACAAAGGATTTAGAATATTACATAAATTTAGTTGATAAAGCAGCAGGAGGATTTGAAAGGATTTACTCCAATTTTGAAAGAAGTTCTACTATGGGTAAAATTCTATCAAACAGTATCACATGTTACAGAGAAAGTTTTTCTGAAATAGTCAATTGATGTGGCAAACTACATTGTCTTAGTTTATGAAATTTCCATGGCCATCCCAACTTTTAGCAACCACTATCCTGATCATTCAGCAGCCATGAACATCAAGTCAAGACCCTCTAACAGCAAAAAGACTATGACTAAAGGCTCAGAAGATTGCTAGTATTTTTTAGCAATAAAATATTTTTAAAGTATGTACATTATTTTTTAGACATAAAGCTATTGCATACTTGACTATAGTATAGTACTAATGTATTTTTAAATGTATTAGAAGGCCAAAAAATTGGTGTGACTTGTTTTATTGCAATATCTGCTTCATTGTGGTGGCTGAAAACTGAACCTGCAGCATTTCTGAGGCATACCTGTGATATACTTTGGATGTTTCTCCTCTCCAGATCTCATGTTGAAATGTAATCCCCAATGTTGAAAACAGGGCCTGGTAAGAGTTGTTTCGTTCTTGGGGGTAGATCACTCATGAATGGCTTGGTGCTCCTTTTCATGGTAATATGTTTATGTAAGAGCTGCTTGTTAAAAAGACTCTGGAACCAACTTTCCTCTGTTTCTTTTGCTTCCTGAGGCCTTGCCAGAAGCTTGCTAGATGCTGGTGCTATGCTTGTACAACATGCAAAACCGTAAGCCAAATAAACATTTTTTCTTTAAAAATTACCCAGTCTTCGATATTTCTTTATTGAAATGCAAATCAGACTCATAGAAAATTGGTAACAAGGAATGGGGTGTTGCTATAAAGATACCTTAATTGTGGAAATGGCTTTTGAACTGGGTAACACACAGAGACTGGAAGAATTTGGAGGGCTCAGAAGAAGACAGGGAGACAAGGGAAAGTCTGGAATTTCTTACAGACTGGTTAGGTGTTTATAAACAAAATGCTGAAAGAAATACGGGAAAAAAAATAATAATAAGCACCATTCTTCAAGAGATGGCCTGGCTGCTTCTAACATTCTGAGCTCAGATGAAAGAGCAAAGGAATGACTCAAAGTTGAAACTTATAATTAAAAGGAAAAGAGAGCATAGAAATTTGGAAAATGTACAACCTGGCCATCTGACAGAGAAAAATAAGAGTATTTTCAGGGAAAGAATCCACCATGAGGACTGTCTATATTTATTACTCTGCAATGAAGAATAGAACATACCAATGAAGATAGACAAAATGATAACAATGACCTAAATATCTAGAGTTTTGTCACTTCCAATAATGGCAGGTGTGGAAAGTCAGGTTGATTTTTCTTATTGGGTAAGCAGAAACATTTCAAAATATTTATTTGTTATCAAAGCCTTGGGGATGCAATAAACTAATGAAGAAATATTTGATGAAAATGTTAGGGGAGAAAAACACAGAAAAATTAACTAGATTTCTCTGGACTTTTTCACCTGGGGGTGTTAGCAAATACAAGAAGAAATAGGCAGGAGCCTGAAGGCCTACATAGCAAATTTGAAAGTATCCCAATTCCAGTGTGATCAAGATAGAAGATTGGAACATACAAGGAAGCAAAGGTAGAAAGTTGATGTGAAAACTCTTCAAATTTTCAGTTCAGATGACTAGAAGCTCCACTCTGATGTTAAGCAAAGATGACCTAAGATTTCTAGTATCCCTTCCTAGCCAAAAGCAATCTCTTCAGGGAAAAAAATGGGATTACCTTATGCCTGGAATATTTTAACTAACTTGCAAATGGAGATTCTGACATACTATATTACAATAACCAGGTACATGAATAGAAATATCAACATACAAGAGAACCAGAATGAATAAATAAATAAATAAATAAATAAATAGAAATAAAAATTAACAACAGACCTACAGGGGCCTGAAATATTAGGACTTCCTACTAGACTTTACAACTGCTAAGTGTCTATTTTTCAACGTCATAAAAAGAAGATTAGGTATTTACAAAGGAAATAGAAATTACAAAAAAACAGCATAGACAATTTATATAAAAACAAAACTTTGAAATAAAATTAAAATAATACATTAAAATGAAATGGCTGTATTTGACAGGAAAATGAGAAACAAATGAGTCAAACATTAATAAACTAGAATTTAGGACAAAGCAAAATATTCACAAAGAAGTACAGAGAGAAAAAGCAGTAAATAATACAGACAAGAAAGTGAGAAACCTACAGTATGCAATGAAGTACTCAAATACACATTTATCCTTAACCAGAATAGAGATAGAAAGAGATGGAAACAATATTTGAAGAGATAACCACTAAAAATTCCTCAATAGTAATGAAAGAAAAAATTACATCACGACAATGCAAAAAATGCCTACGCAGACATATTATAATAATACTGGTAAAATCAAAGATAAAGAGACACTTTTTAAGTCAGGCAGACAAAAACATATTTTTCAAGTAATAAAAATTAGAGTAGTACTTGGTTTGTTTTTTTAAATTTTTTTCTTTTTTCTATTATACTTTAAGTTCTAGGTTACATGTACACAACACACAGGTTTGTTACATATGTATACATGTGCCATATTGCTGTGCTGCACCCACTAATTCGTCATTTACATTAGGTATATCTCCTAATACTGTTCTTCCCCCCTCCCCCCACCCCACGACAGGCCCCAGTGTGTGGTGTTCCCCACCCTGTGTCCAAGTGTTCTCATTGTTCATTTCCCACCTATAAATGAAAACATGCGGTGTGTGGTTTTCTGTCCTTGCAATAGCTTGCTCAGAATGATGGTTTCCAGCTTCATCCATGTCCCTACAAAGGACATGAACTCATTCTTTTTCATGGCTGTATAGTATTCCATGGTGTATATGTGCCACAGTTTCTTAATCCAGTCTACCATGGATGGATGTTTGGGTTGGTTCCAAGTCTCTGCTATTGTGAATAGTGCCACAATAAACATACGTGTGCATGTGTCTTTATAGCAGCATGATTTATAATCCTTTAGGTATATACCCAGTAACGGGATGGCTGGGTCAAATGGCGTTTCTAGTTCTAGATCCTTGAGGAATTGACACACTGTTGTCCACAATGGTTGGACTAGTTTACAGTCCCACCAACAGTGTAAAAGTGTGCCTATTTCTCCACATCCTCTCCAGCACATGTTTTTTTCCTGACTTTTTAATGATTGCCATTCTAACTTGTGTGAGATGGTATCTCATTGTGGGTTTGATTCGCATTTCTCTGATGGCAAGTGATGATGAGCATTTTTTCATGTGTCTGTTGGCTGTATGAATGTCTTCTTTTGAGAAGTTTCTGTTCTATCCTTCAACTTTTTGATGGGGTTTTTGATTTTTTCTTGTAAAAATCAACAAGTTCTACAAAGAACTTGTTGAAGTTCTTTGTAGATTCTGGATATTAGCCCTTTGTCAGATGGGTAGATTGCAGAAATTTTCTCCCATTCTATAGGTTTCCTGTTCACTCTGATGGTACTTTCTTTGCTGTGCAGAAGCTCTTCAGTTTAATTAGATCCCATTTGTTGCCATTGCTTTTGGTGTTTTAGTCATGAAGCCCTTGCTCTTGCCTATGTCCTGAATGGTATTGCCTAGGTTTTCTTCTAGGGTTTTTATCTTTTTGAGGTCTAATGTTTAAGTCTTTAATCCATCTCGAATTAATTTTTGTGTAAGGTGTAAGGAAGGGATCCTGTTTCAGCTCTCTACTTATGGCTAGCCAGGTTTTCCCAGCACCATTTATTAAATAGGGAATCTTTTCTGCATTTCTTGTTTTTGTCAGGTTTTTCAAAGATCAGATGGTTGTAGATGTGTGGTATTATTTCTGAGGGCTCTGTTCTGTTCCATTGGTCTATATCTCTGTTTTGGTACCAGTACCAAGCTGTTTTGGTTACTACAGCCTTGTAGTATAGTTTGAAGTAGGTAGTATGATGCCTCCAGCTTTGTTCTTTTTGTTTAGGATTGTCTTGGCAATGCGGGCTCTTTTTTGGTTCCATATGAACTTTAAAGTAGTTTTTTCCAATTCTGTGAAGAAAATCATTGGTAGCTTGATGGGGATGGCATTGAGTCTATAAATTACCTTGGGCAGTATGACCATTTTCACGATATTGATTCTTCTTATCCATGAGAATGGAATATTCTTCCATTTGTTTGTGTGCTCTTTTATTTCATTGAGCAGTGGTTTGTAGTTCTCCTTGAAGAGATCCTTCACATCCCTTGTGAGTTGGATTCCTAGGTATTTTGTTCTCTTTGAAGCAATTGTGAATGGGAATTCACTCATGATTTGGGTCTCTGTTTGTCTTTTATTGGTCTATAGGAATGCTTGTGATTTTTGCACATTGATTTTGTATCCTAGACTTTGCTGAAGTTGCATATCAGCTTAAGGAGATTTTGGGCTGAAGCGATGGGGTTTCTTAAATACACAATCATGTCATCTGTAAACAGGGACAATTTGACTTCCTATTTTCTTAATTGAATACCCTTTATTTATTTCTCTTGCCTGATTGCCCTGGCCAGAACTTCCAACACTGTGTTGAATAGGAGTGGTGAGAGAGGGCATCCCTGTGACAGGTCTCAAAGGGAATGCTTCCAATTTTTGCCCATTCACTATGATATTGGCTGTGGGTTTGTCATAAATAGGTCTTATGATTTTGAGATACATCCCATCAATACCTAGTTTATTGAGCTTTTAGCATGAAGAGATGTAGAATTTTGTAGAAGGCCTTTTCTGCATCTATTGAGATAATCAGATGGTTTTTGTCTTGGTTCTGTTTATATGATGGATTATGTTTATTGATTTGCATATGTTGAACTAGCCTTGCATCCCAGGGATGAAGTCCACTTGATCATGGTGAATAAGCTTTTTGATGTGCAGCTGGATACGGTTTGCCAGTATTTTATTGAAGACTTTTGCATCGATGTTCATCAGGGATACTGGTCTGAAATTCTCTTTTTTTGTTGTGTCTCTGACAGGGTTTGGTATCAGGATGATGCTGGCCTCATAAAATGAGTTAGGGATGATTCCCTTTTTTTCTATTGATTGGAATAGTTTCAGAAGGAATGGTACCAGCTCCTCTTTGTACCTCTGGTAGGATTTGGCTGTGAATCTGTCTGGTCCTGGACTTTTTTTGGTTGGTATGGTCTTAATTATTGTCTCAGTTTCAGAGGCTGTTATTGTTCTATTCAGGGATTCAACTTCTTCCTGGTTTAGTGTTGGGAGGGTGTATGTGTCCAGGAATTTATCCATTTCTTCTAGATTTTCTAGTTTATTCACGTAGAGGTGTTTATAGTTTCTATACTTGGTTTTTAAATAAACAATAGAAGTCAGAAGTCAATGGGAAGACTCAATTATTACCCAAATAGCAATGCAAAAGTAATAAGATGCTATTTTTAGTAAATAGTACTAGATCAGTTCAAAATTCATTTGGACAAAGTGAAACTTGATCCCTCACCTCACACCATAAACAAAAGTCAATTCCACGAATTCTGTAAATCTAAGTTAAAAAGGCAAAGCCAAATGCTTCTGGAACATAAGACATGATAATATCATCATTCAGTTTGGTTGGGAATAATTCCTAAAACAAAATAAAGCACTACAACTCAAGAAAATGATTATGAATTCAGTCATATTAAATTACGGTTTTCTTTACATCAGAAGACAGTATTAAGAAAGTGGAAAGAACAAAATAAAGAAAGTGGGAAAAGATAGCCAGGCATGGTTGCTCAGACTTGTAATCCGAGCACTTTGGCAGGCCGAGGTGGGCAGATCACTTGTGCTTCAGAGTTTGAGAACAGCCTGGGCAACATGGCAAAACCCCATTTCTACTAAAAATACAAAAATTAGCTGGGTGTGGTTGGGTGCACCTGTAATCCCAGCTACTCAGGAGGCTAAGGCCCAAGAATTGCTTGAACCTGGGAGGTGGAAGTTGCACTGAGCCAAGATCACGCCACTGCATTCCTGCCTGGGTGACACAGCGAGAGTCTTTCTCCAGAAATAAACAAGCAAACAAAAAGTGGAAAAAGATATCTGTAGTGCATGTTGGCCAAAATACCTTGTATCCAAAATATATGTCAATAAATCCAGCAAACCAATACAAAAGACACAACTCAGTAGAAAATATGGATAAATAAACTGAATATTTATTTTAAGAAAGGAGAATATCTAAAAAGTCATAAGTTTATAAAAACCTGTTTAATCTTGTTTTGGTAAATGAAAACTAAACTCACAAATAGATAACACTACATACCAATATGAATATCTAGAATGAATAAGACTGATGATGCCAGATATTGATGACAATGTGAAGCAAATGAAATTCACATAATTCTGGTTGACCATATGCTAGGTCACAAGGCAAGTCAGTACATTTTTAAAAATTGAAATAATATCAAGCATCTTCTCAGACATCAGTGGAATAAAACTAGAAATCAATACAAAGATAAGCTCTCAAAACTGTACAAATAAACAACTTGCTTCTGAATAATCTTTGGATAAATGATTAAATTATGGCAGAAATTTAAAAGTGTTTTTTAAAGAATGAAAATATAGTCACAACATACCAAAACCTCTGGGATACAGCAAAAGCAGTGCTGAGAGGGAGGTTTATACCAATAAATGACTACATTAAAAAGATAGAAAGATCAGGGCAGGTGCAGCTTTTGTCTGTAATCCCAGCACTTTGGGAGGCTGGGGCAGGCAGATCACTTGAAGTTAGGAGTTTGAGAGCAGCCTGGCAAACATGTTGAAAAGCCATCTCTACTACAAATGCAAAAATTAGCCATGCATGGTGCCGCATACCGGCAGTCTCAGGTACTTGGGGAGCTGAGGCACGAGAATTGCTTGAACCTGGAAGGCAGAGGTGGCAGTGTGCCTAAATCGTGCCACTGCACTCCAGCCTGTGTGAACAAAAGAAGAAGAAGAAAAAAAAAGAAAGACCTCAAATTAACAACTTAATATTGTACCTTGAGGAACTAGAAAAGCAAAAGAAACCAAATCCAAAGATAGCAGAAGAAAGAAAAATTACGAATATCAATGCAGAACTAAACAGAATTGTGACCAAAAATAATATGAAAGATCAACAAAATGAGAAATTGTTTCTTTGAAAAGATAAATAAAATGGATAGACTACCAGCTACACTAGCCAAGAAAAAACTGAGAAGGTTCAAATAGGCACAATCAGAATTGATAAAGGTGACATTACAACTGATATCACGGAAATACAGAGACTACTACTATAAGCATCTGAATGTACAAAAACTAGAAAACCTGGAGGAAATGGATACATTCCTGGAAAGGCACAACCTCCCAATATTGGACCAGGAGGAAATAAAAAAAATCGGGAACAGATTAATAACAAGTAGTGAAATTTAATCTGTTGTAAAAA
>NW_012115544.1:2823557-2826597 GCF_000951035.1 Colobus angolensis palliatus | reverse complement strand
TAAGGAAAAACTACAAAATGCTTATGAAAGAGATTGTACCTAACACCCAAAAAATGGAAAAATACCTTTCTCATAAAAGAATCAATATCATTAAAATGATTATACTGCCCAAAGAAATCTACAGATTCAACAATCCCAATTATGTGATCAATGTCATTTTTTTTACAGAATTAGAAAAGAGCAATGCTAAAATTTATGTTGAACCAAAAAAGAGCCCAAATAGCCAAAGCAATCCTAAGCAAAAAGTGAAAAGCTGCAAGTATCACACTACCTGACTTCAAATTACACTAAAAGGATATAGCAGTCAAAACAGCATGGTATTGGTATACAAAATAGACACATAGATTGATGGAACAGAATAGAGAACCTAGAAAAAGCCACATACCAACAGCCAACTAATCTTTGACAAAGTCAATAAAGGTATACACTGGGGAAAGGACACCCTGTTCAATAAATGGTGCTGGAAAAACTGGATAGCCTTATGCAGAAGAATGAAACTGGACCCCAACAAAAATTAACAAGGTGGATTAAAGGCTTACACATAAGACCTGAAACTATAAAAATCCTTGAAGGAAACCCAGGAAAATCTCCTCTGGACATTGACCTAAGCAGATAATTTATGACCAAGTGCTCAGAAGCAAATGAAACAAAACAAAAATGGAAAAATTTGATTTAATTAAACTAAAAAGCACAGTAAAAACAGCAATCAACAGAGTAAACAGATAACCTATAGAATGAGAAAAAATATTTGCAAACTATGCGTCTGACAAAGGGCTGATATCCAGAATCTACAAATAATTCAAACAACTCAACAAGAAAACAGCTGGTATATTTTATAAAATGATATTTTTTACCACGCAGAGTTTAGATATTTCCATAATTAAAATCCTTCAGTCTTGTGGTAATGTTGAGCATAAAATAATACTGTCTTAATTTATCTCTTAATTTTCTAATTCCTGCTTAACTTTCTGGTTTTATACTACATAATTTGCAGTTCCCAGAACTGTTCATATTCCTTCATTTTTAAAATAATTTGCTCTTTTCTATCCACCCCTGTGGCACCCACTTACCAACACTTCTCCCTAACCCCAGTTTAGTTGTCGCTTTGAGGAACACTAGTAAGGTCCTACATCCAGACTGGGTAAGGTTTTCTATCCTATGTGCTCCTTGATATGATGTGAGCACCTATGTACAGCTCGTATTGATCTATATACCTATCTGTGTGTATCTTATCTGTTTTAAACATTGTGAGAACTTGTGCTTTTTATCCTTCAAGTCTTGCTAAATGCCTGGTGCTCATTCAACATTGAAAAAAATAAAAGAGAAAAGAAAGAAGCTGGTGATGGGAAAGGGGAGGAAGGGAAAACAAAGCAGTGATTATTAGGAACTACATGGACTCAGGGAGTTTAAGATTTGCCTCCCTTCTCAGCCCCTTTTCACAATCTAGCTCCAACACTTCCTACCTAGGGCAAGTTATTTAACCCTTTGTGCATCATCTTTCTCGTATGTAAAATTCTCACCTTAATACTGCATAACATACAAGACTGTTATGAGTTTTTAATCAGTTAGTATTTATAAGTTGCTTAGAAGGAAGTTTGGCACAGTGAAAATCTTATATGCATTCAATGAATAAATATAGGACTTGACATTGGACTCTTACTATATAATTTAGAGGGTGTTTCTTTAGGAATATTTATGTGTGTTTGTGTGTGTGTGTGTGTATGTTGAAGAGCCTATAATTACAACATTTTTTGCCACTGAGAAATACATTTTTAATATAAAAGTTTTAGATTTTATAGTAGGTAAAATTAACATATAAGATATTTAACATTAAATAATTTAAATCAATGTTTTGACAATTTTTAATGTTAATTTTTTGAACTCAGAGAAATACTTGATTCCAAAATTAATGACTTTGATAAGATAAACATCTCTTTTGCACAGAGAATTATGAAGATAATACTATTTAATTCTGTTCTCTTGTTATCCATTCAACTTTTTGCCTTGTAATTGCAGATATTTTTGCAATTGTCTCTATTACCAACATAATTGGCTAAAAATTATAAACTAAAATATTTTATATTCATATCCTTATTTCAATTGAACTTAAGTGCAAGAGTTTCAGGAAGTTATTATAAGCCTGAACTCCCATTTCTATGAAGAATGTGTTTCACAATGTATGCTTTTCAGCTTTGTTTGATGTCATTTCTAGTTATAATGGTTCTATGAAAGCTTAGATATGCCCATTTAATGCAGTCGTTATATTATGCATTTTATTAGGTCTGGTACTGGCACAATTACTGAGGAAACTAGAAAGAAGACTTGTAAAATTTTCCCATAGGCCTCAGGAAGTTATTGCTCTTGATGTTGGAAGAATGTATTTAAATCAAAATAGCAAAAGTCGAAAAAACGATTCTAAGCATGTTTTTGAACTGTCTACCAGTGCAGCTACATAAATCACTTTGGGCCCACAGGCAGAGGATACAAAAGGATTTAACTTCAGATATAAAGGAAAACCGTCTGAAGACAAGGAAGAATTTTAATTAAACTGAAAATGTGAATCAAAGCATTAACACTTTTCTGCTATGGATGCTCATTGCCGTAAGACATATCATGCCTCAGATGATAGTAAAATTCAGAAAGTGTAGTAGAACTTTATGGCATAAGAAATTTTCTCTGGCCATATGTGAGGTCGAATTTCTTTGTCGTTTTTGATAACTGCATTGGTGGGAACATTTATAATTGGAAATAAAACTTTCTGAAAAGTGCTTTCATCTTTTCTTTGTGAAGTTCCACAATTTAATGGATGTGGATAAAAATTATAATAAAAATGACAGCTAAAATAACAACAAATACGGAGAAAAAGATAATCATTTCTGTTGATTATTTAGGTTGTTTATTCTAATCACATGCTTTTAGTTTTTGGATCAATTTATAGTAAAAATATCTGTATAGATTTTAAATTATTATTGCATATTAATATATATTTTGAGTATAAATATGTAATTTATCAATATGATATATTTTATATATTTATATA
>NW_012115544.1:2820578-2823507 GCF_000951035.1 Colobus angolensis palliatus | reverse complement strand
ATTTTTGGCAAATTTTTAAAATCTAGAGGGCTTTGTATTATTTCAAAATTTTATACTGAAGACACATATGTATGTCTTATTTATATAACTAATTATATTAATATTGTGTTATTAATTTGTTATATTAAGTGTGTAATTTAATTTTAAAAATTATAATCTTATAAGTAGTTTTTTCTTAGAGATTTCAATATTGTAAATTATGAATACTTACTGATTTTTCTAAATAAGTGTCAAAATATGGATTTTTAGTGGAGCTAAAGATGGAGAAACAATGTGAAGAAGAATGTGCACTCTAATAAAAAAGAAGTGAAGTGGTAGAATAAAGAGAGAAGTAGAAACAAGAGCACAAAAAGAATGAATAAAGAAGTTTAGGAAAAAGTAGCAGATAAATAAAAGTAACTGGGAAAGCAGATTAAAATATGGAGGGAAATATTAGAAATGTTTTTGTTATTGATTAGGTCTTGAGAATAGTAAACATGTACTATTATTTCCAAAATTCAATTAGTATTATAAAAATGTTTACAGTTGATGTACTCATTAATTGATATTTAAAATCCATCCCCTCGTCAGGCCCCAATCCTTTCCCTCTTACAGCATGAAAACGGTGGAGATGTTTTGTCAGTAGATATTGGAGAAATTCATTAGTCATGTTTCCTGTTTCAGTAAAATTCATAGTATCATAGTATCTAATTTCACTTGAATATGCTGTGCTAAACAGTGCTCTTTTTACTCGTATGTAAACAAATCTCAGTAAATAAATACATTCCCAAACATTTCTTAATTTTGCAGGTTTTTCACTTTTCTGAAGACCCTACAGCCATTCTGTCTCACTATTAGAGTGACTTAACTGCCTCCAAATTTACAAATAACAAAACAAGTTAATTAAAACTTTAAAAATGTTACAATCTATATCTTTCAAAAATTCTCTGAACATTTTCCACAGTTTGTCCATGATTTGTAATTTCCAACAATACACTGTCATTCCCTTTTTCCAATTTAACATCCTCCTCCCCACCCCAACGATGGCACCTCTTCCAGCCTATTCTTCATCTCATCCAGCATTCCTTCTGAACTATTCCATTGATCACTTCTTCCATTCTTTCATCTTATAATTACTCATTTTCTTTTTTTTTTCTTGGCCCTCAAAACTTCATACTTTTGGTTTTAATTATTTCAATTGACATAATTGTACATACATATTTATGAATACAGTGTGATATTCTGATACATGAATACAATGTATAGTGATGAAATCGGGATAATTCACATATCTATCACCTCACAATTGGTCATTTTCTATTTACTCCTCAGTGGCTCTTTGGTAAGATCTTCAAACAAGCAGTTGTAAAATATATTAAAGCTTTCTTCTTTAATTGTGATACCTGATCAAGCTCCCATACTCTTTAAGAGTGGTTACGGGCCGGGCGCGGTGGCTCAAGGGGCCGGGCGCGGTGGCTCAAGCCTGTAATCCCAGCACTTTGGGAGGCTGAGACGGGTGGATCACGAGGTCAGGAGATCGAGACCATCCTGAGCTACACGGTGAAACCCCGTCTCTACTAAAAAATACAAAAACTAGCCGGGGGAGATGGCGGGCGCCTGTAGTCCCAGCTACTCGGGAGGCTGAGGCAGGAGAATGGTGTGAACCCGGGAGGCGGAGCTTGCAGTGAGCCGAGATCGCGCCACTGCACTCCAGCCTGGGCGATTTCACATCTATACTACCTTGATTTTATCATGACATTAAAAGTCAGGAACGAACTCCCCCGTTGTCACAGTTTAACCAGCGCTCCTAATTCTCCTGCTTGATCATTGTGGTGTTGATAGTACTGTCTAGCACATTCCTGTTGATATTTATTCCTAAAATTCAAATGAGACAGTTTATTTTGCTTCTTCTCTCTGATGACTCTTTTTCATCCTTTCACTGATTCACCATCTTCTCATGTTATCTTACTATAGGCACAGGCTAATGTCCTGTTTTCAGATTCATTGATTTTCTGCTCCTGTCTTTAGTATTTCCTTCCTTCTGTTTGTTTGGGATCATTTTTATTTTTTTCTATTTCTTCTTCTTTGGTTTCTTGTGGTAGAAATTTAGCTTTGAGAGTTTTCTGCTGTTCCAAGCATCTATAAACTTCCCTCTGAGCATTGCTTTAGCCACTTTGTTGTTTTAGCACTGTTTTAGTGCTTTTTCTCTAAGACTGGCTATAGCCACATATTTTGATATTGCTTTCATTCAGTTCTGTGTATTTTCTACTCTCTCTTCAGACTTCTTTTCTGTCCCACAAATTATTTAGAAATGTGCTGTTTAATTTCCAAACACTTGAAGATTTTCCTGTCCTCTTTCTGTGTTTGTCTTATTTAATTCCATTATACTCAAAGAAAACAATTAGTATCATTTATATTTTTAAAAATTTATTCAAGTGTGTTTTATTGCCGCCTCCACTCTCCCCCGCAAAAGAGCCTGCCTTGGTGAACATTCCAAGCACATCTGAAAATTGATGTGGTTTGATTGTGTCTCCACCCAAATCTCACCTTGAATTGTAGTAATCCACATGTGTCAAAGGCAGGGCCAGGTGGAGATAATTGAATCATGGGGGTGGTTTTCCCCATATTGTTCTCATGGTAGTGAATAAGTTTCATGAGACCTGATGGTTTATAAATGGGAGTTCCCCTACACAAACTCTCTTGCCTGCTACCATGTAATGGGTGACTTTGCTCCTCACTTGCCTTCTGCCATGGTTGTGATACCTCCCCAGCCATGCGGAACTGTAATTCAATTAAGCCTCTTTCCTTTATAAATTACCCAGTCTTGGGTAGCTCTTTATTAGCAGTGTGAGAACAGACTAATAGTATAATACAATTTACACTAATAATCCAGTAAATTGGTATCAGGTAATGAGGTGCTGCTGTAAAGATACCTGAAAATATGGAAGCA
>NW_012115544.1:2790678-2819587 GCF_000951035.1 Colobus angolensis palliatus | reverse complement strand
AACATCATGACCTAGATAAAATAACCAGTATATGAGACATGGAGTCAAAGGAGATAATTTTGGAGCTTTAAGATTTGACTGTCTTGCTGGATTTCAGACTTGCATGGGGCCTGTAACCTCTTCATTTTCGCCAGTTTCTCCCATTTGGAAAGGGTGTATTCACCCAATACCTGTACTCACATTGTATCTAGGTAGTAGTAACTAACTTACTTTTGATTTTACAGGCTCATAGGTGGAAAGGACTTGTCTTGTCTCAGATGAAACTTTGGACTTGGACTTTTGAGTTAATGTTGAAATGAATTAAGACTTTGAGGGACTGTCAGGAAGTCATGGTTGGTTTTCAAATGTGAGGACATCGTATTTGGGAGGGGCCAGGGGTGGAATGATATGGTTTGGCTGTGTCCCCACCCAAATCTCACCTTGAATTGTAATAATCTCCACATGTCAAGGGTGGGGTCAGGTGGAGATAATTGAATTACAGGGCTGGTTTCCTCCATACTGTTCTCTTGGTTGTGAATAAGTCTTATGAGATCTGATGATATTAAAATGGGAGTTTCCCTACGCAAGCTCTCTTGCCTGCTGCCATGCAATAGATGACTTTGCTCCTCATTCACCTTCCACAAAGATTGTGATACCTCCCCAACCATGTGGAACTGTGAGTCAATTAAACCTCTCTCCTTTATAAATTATCCAGTCCTGCATATATCTTTATTAGCAGCATGAGAACAGACTAATACAAAAAATCTGTATATCCTGCTGTTGTTGATCATAGTGTTCTGTAAATGTTCATTGGATCCCACTTACTCATTCTTCTATATTCTTGCTGATTTTCTGACTAGAAGTTCTATCTATTACTGAGAAAGGAATGTTAAAATCTCCAACTACTATTTTTGATTTGCTTATATTTCCTTTCAGTTGGGTAAATTTTTACTTCGTATAATTTGCAACTAATATCATACATATTTAGAATGGTTATTTCATCTTGGTGAATTGGTCATTTTAACATTATGTAAAATTCTTAATGCCTTGTAACATTTTTGGTTTGTTTTGATGTCTAGTTTGCCTGATATTAATATACACATTAGTGTTTTATTTTAAATCAGTACATTTTAGATGAGTTACTTGTAGACAGAATACCACTAGATTTTTGTTTTTATCCAACTTACTATTCCTGTCTTTTAATTGGTGTGTTTAGATTTTTTTCATTCAATATAGTTATAGGCATTCTTAGATTAGGTCTACAGTTTTATCATTTATTTTCTGTTTGTTCCTTCTGTTTTCCCTTTCCTGCCTCTTTTGGATTACTTGAATAATTTGTAGTATTTCATTTTAATTAATCTATTCTGTATGCAATTTCTGTTGTTATTCTAGGGATTACAATATACATACTTAATATAATGCAGTCTACTTTGAATCAGTATTTTAACACTTCAAATAAAATGTAGAAAACCTAACCCCACAAAGACCCCTTAGCAACCTCTGCTTTTATTGTAATAGTACTAAGAGGTGGGGACTGTAACTTGTCATTAGGTTACAAGGGTTCTACCATCATGAATTAATTAATGCAGTTATCATGGTAATGGGTTAGTTATCATGGGAGTAGCTTTGTTATAAATGCAAGTTCTCTCTCACAACCACTTTTTCCCTCCCTTCTCTTTGCCATGGGATAATCCTTACCAGATTCTGGCAGCATTGGACTTTCCATCATTCATAATCATGAGCTGAATAAGATTATTTTCTTTATGAATTGCTCAGTCTGTGGCATCTGTTATAGCAGCAGAAAATGGACAAAGACACAATCTGAACAGAGAAAATGAACTGAAAAAAGATGAAGAAAGCCTTTGGCAGCTCTGGCAATTAAAAAAAAACATTCAATATTCATGTTACAGGATGTCAGAAGAAATGAATAGAGCTGAGATTACAGAGTATTTGAATAAACAATAACTGAAAACTCCCTAAAGTGATAGAAGATACAAACCTATACATTTAAGTTCAGAAAATTGGGAACAAGATAAACCCCTCAAATTCAACCTAAGACGCATATTAATTAAACTTCTGAAAACTAAAAGCATAGAAAATAATCTTGAAACTACTCTGAGAAAAACAAAACACTACATATAGAAGAACTTCAAATGTAAAAACTGTATATTTGTTGTCTGAAACTGTGGAGACCAGAAAGCAGTGATACAATATATTTTAAATGCTAAAAAAAGTGGAAGTTGTGCATCCTGTATACAGAAAAATGATTCTTTTGAATAAAGCTTAAATAAAGACATTATTAGCTGAAGAAAAAATAAATACATTTGACACTAACAGATTTACCCATAAAGATGAGCTAAGTAAGGCTCTTAAAACAAAAGAAAACAATAATAAGAAAATCTGGAACATTAAGAAGGAAAAGAACAATAGAAAAAGAAGAAATGTGGGTAGAAAATATAGAGTATTCTTTTCCTCAGAAGCTTTATAAAACATTTTCATCATTAAAGCTAAAATTATAATATTATATGAAAACTAAGACAATAATATTTAACAGTTGGGAAAGTAAAGATACAAAAATGGAAATAATGTAGTCATAGTCCATTTGAAGTTGTAAAATGTTAATACAAGTAGACTGTGAAAGTCTACTTTTTAATATGCCACTCAATCAGTACAAGAACTATACAAAAAGGGTGAAAAAGACTGTAATTTAACAATGCCACAATCTTAAATATAAGTTTAAGTAATGTACAGAAAGATAAGTATAACAAAGAAATGAGAACAAAATAATACAGAAAGATAATTATAAAATGGTAGATCTAAGCTCTAACGTATCAATAATTACTTTAAATGGAAGTAGTCTATACATACCAGCCAAAAGAGAGATTGGCAGAGTGAATTAAAAAAATTACAATTCAACTATATGTAGATTACAAGAATCTCACTTTTAGGGACATGGGTAGGTTGAAAGTAAAGGAGTGGAACAAGATATACCTTACAAATATTAGCTAAAAAT
Organism: Colobus angolensis palliatus; assembly: GCF_000951035.1. Classification (NCBI taxonomy): domain Eukaryota; kingdom Metazoa; phylum Chordata; class Mammalia; order Primates; family Cercopithecidae; genus Colobus; species Colobus angolensis. The sequence continues at coordinate 2,816,595 of NW_012115544.1, read as the reverse complement.
TAGAATGCCTGTATTAAATACAATAATGTAGACTTTGGAGCAAAGGAAATTACTTAAGAGAAATAAGGATATCGTGTAATAATAAAATAGTCAGTATAATGGAATCCAACAAGAAGTTAAGCAGAACTACAACAAGAAAATATCTACAAAGATGTAAATTAAACAATAAATTTCTATATAATTCATGGTCAAAGGTGAGATTTCAAAGCAATTTTGAAAAATATAGGTAACTAAATGAAATGAAAATGCAACTTATAAAAATGTATGGGGTTCTGTTAAACAGAAGTGGAAGGAAAATTTATGGCATGTAATGCTTACATTTAAACCAAAGAAAAATCTGAAGTCAAAAATATAAGTTCCTCTGTCAATAAATAAGAAAAAGAGAAAAATAAACTTAAAACAACTCTAAGGAAGGGAATAATAAAGATAAATGCAGAAGTCCATAGCAATGATAATAGAAAAATAATAGAATAAATAAGACAAAAAGCTTATTCTTAGAAGTAAGTAATCAAACCGATGAAATTCCAATAATATTGACAAAAGAAAAAGAAAAAAGACAAATTCTCAAAATTAGGTATAAAACAAGCAATGCAACTACAGACCCTTCTGTCATTAAAAGAATAATCCGGAAACACTAAAAATAACTCTACACTCATAAATTTAACTATTTAAACAGAATGGGTCAACTCCTCAAAATCTGAAAACTGCATAAAAACCTTTGATAAAATAGATATAGTAGCCTCATAACCATTATTTAATTTGATTTGTAATTTAAAATTCCCCAAAAAGAAATACCTTGGCTCAGTTAATTTCATTGAAGAATTCTACTAAATATTTAAAAGAATAATGAACACCAATTTTACAAATTGTCTTTAAGAAGATACAAGAGGTGGAAATGCCTTCCAACTCATTTTATGAAGTCAGTGATATACTTTGATTCCAAAATTAGATAAAGATGTTACAAAAATTGAAAATTACAGACCAATATTCCTCATTAATTTAGACCTAAAAAAGTAACAAAATAATAACACACTGAATACAAAAATGTATACAAATAATTACATGACTTGACTACACGGGATATATTCTTGTTATTCAAGCCTGGTTTAAATATTTTAAAAATCAGTCAATGTAGTTCACCTTATTAACAGACTAATGAAGAAAAGCATAATGATTATATCAATTGTGGTAGGAAAAGCTTTTTATGAACCTGTTTCCATTCTACCCTAATTCATTTTCATAAAAATCCCTCAGGAAACAAGGAATGGAGGAGAATTGTCTAGGCTTGAATAAAGAGCATCTAAAGGATCTGATGGCCAACATCATACCTAAGAGTAAATGACTGAATATTTTCCCCCAATACTGGCAAAAAAACAAAATGCCTCTGCTTTTATACCATTTATAAAACATAGTATTGAAAATTATAGTCACTGCAATAAGAAAAGAAAATAATAAATACAAGACATGAAGATTGGAAAGTGAAAACAAAGTAAGAGAATAAAAACTGTCCAATGGCATAGTTATCTACATAAAAAATCCTAAGGAATCTGTAACAAACTCCTGGAACCAATAAGTACATGGAGGAAGGTGACAGGACACAACATAAATGCATAAAAGCCAATCACATTTCTATATACTAACAATGAGAATATGAAAACCAAAATTTAAAACAATGATATTTAAAATTTCTCCAAAGAAAATAAAATAGTTATATATTTAATTAAACACAGTATCTGTATGCTGAAAATTAAAAATGCTGATGAAATCAGTCAAAGATGACCTAAATACTTGGGGAAATATACCATGCTCATTGAACTGGAAAATTCAGTATAGTAAAGGTATCAACTCTCTTCACATTTATATATGTTTAATGCACTTCCTATCAAATCTCCAGCAAGTGATTCTATAGAGATTGCCAAGCTCATTCTGAAATTTTTGTAGAAAGGCCTAGGCTCTAGAAAAGCTAAAACAGTCCCAAGAAGGAAGATTAAAGTGAGACATCAATCTACCTGATATTCACAATTGCCATATAGCTACGGTAATCAAGACAGATCAATGAAACAGAACAGAGCACCTGCAAATAGACCCACACATGCTCAGTTGATTCTGAAAAAGATGCAAAAACAATTTAATGGAGAATAACCTTTTCTACAAATGCTACTGGATAAATTGGATATCTATGGATACCTATCTCACAGACAAACCAACCAACCAACAAACAAACAAACAGGCTAGGTGTGGTAGCTCATGCCTATTAACCCAGTACTTTGGGAGGCCAAGAAGGGAGGACCACTTATGGGAAATGTAGCTCAGAATAGATGTCATACAATTAAGTTTAAAATTTTTAAGGTATAATGCTTTCTTAAAGAATTGAGAGAAAAAATTTTGCAATATGGTACTACTCCAAAAATTCTTAGATTTGACACCAAAGTACAATTCATTAAAAATAATTGATAAATTAAATCTCATGAAAAGTAAAATTTTGCTCTACAAATTAAATTGTTTGCTCTGCAAAAGCCATGTGAAGAAAATGTAAAGACTACAGAGTGGGAAGACTATTTGCAAATGACGTAAGAAAAGGACTATTATCTGAAATATGTAAAGAACACTTAAAACTATAGCAGGGTGTGGTGGCTCATTCCTGTAATCCTATCACTTTGGGAGGCCAAGGTGGACGGATCACGAGGTCTGGAGATTGAGACCATCCTGGCTAACACGGTGAAACCCCATCTCTACTGAACAACAACAACAAAATTAACCAGGTATGGTAGCACATGCCTGTAGTCCCAGCTACTAGGGAGGCTGAGGCAGGAGAATCACTTGAACCTGGGAGGTGGAGGTTGCAGTGAGTCGAGATCGCACCAGTGCACTCCAGCCTGGGTGACAGAGCAAGACTCCATGTCAAAAACAAAACAAAATAAAAATTATCTATTTAGATACTTTTTGAACTATTATTATCTATTTAGATATTTTATGAACAAAAAACATGGACGTTACACCAAAGAGAATACACAGATGATGAATAAGTGTTTGGAAATACATTCAATGCCACTAGCCAATAGAGAAATTCCAATTAAACACACAATGAAATATTACTACACACATATCAGAATGGCCAATGGAATGAAAAAATGGTAACACCTAATATTGGTGATATTGTAGATAAACTGGGGCATTCATAGATTGATCATTTGACTGCAAACCAGTACAGATTCAATGGAAAACCATTTGACAGTTTCTTATAAAAGTATGCAATTACCATATGACCCAGCAATTGCACTCTCGAGAATTTATTCCAGAGAAATTGAAACATATGTTCACATAAAAACCTGTGCACAAATGTTCATAGGAGCTCTATTCAATATAGACCAAAATGGGCTCTTTACAGCTTTTGTCTATACTGAATGAAGATGGAGTCCAGGTGTCCTTCAATAGATGAATCTTTGAAATATTGTAGTAGTAGGAATATAGTTATATCCCATGTACTACTCATCAATGGAAAGGAGGAAAGTGTTATTCATTCTACCATTTGGATTAATCTCTAGGATGTTATACTGAGGAAAAACATCTTAAAAGAATAATATCATATGATTTTATGTATGTGACATTTAAAAAATGTTATTTTAGAATTTTAGAAGTAGACAAATGATTAGTGGTTGCTTGGGGTGAAGGACTGGTTAGGGGATCTGAGGAAACTGTTTTGGTTACAAAAAGCAACATGAGGGATACATGTAGTGATACAACTGTTCTGTGCTGGCGGATACATAAACCTATGAAAGTCTAACACTGTATATAGCTAAATACACACAGAAGAGACAAATACAGGTAAAACTGGAAAATTTGGTGAATTGGTGGGTTTTATCAATATCTTGGTTATCATATACTACAGTTTTGAAACGTTATAGTTTGGGGTAACTGGGAATGCTGTACATAGATTCTATTATATCTTAAAACTATGTGAATCTAATGATCTCTAAAAAATTTCAATTAAAATATTGTTTCTGAGTATGTGTATGCAGGGGTGGGTTTGTGTCTATGTATGTGTGTTCACATATATTGAAGGAGGATGTCCCAATCCAAGTTCATTATCTCTCCTCAAATTGCTTGCCCTTCTGGTACAGTATCTCAGTATATTTTAGTGGTTACATCATGGCATGACTTGGAGCCAACAAATCTGGCCTTGAGTGCTGATTCTGCTATTTACTAGTTTTTACATTGATAAGGTGTCTTTAGTGTCTTCAGTTTTCAATTTCCCCATCAGAAAAATGCTGGGTGTGTTTTTTAATAGAAAAGAATCACCTTTGTAAATTATTTAGCTGAGTTCTTTGCATATATTATTTATCTGTTTATCTGCATCTGCAATTAATGATGTTGCTTTTTCAAGATACCTTTCTTCCAGAATTTATCATGTTCTGAAATTTTGTCTTTACCTTTTATTAGTCTTCTAGTACTTATCCATTGTGATTATTGTAGTTAAATGCATTAATTTTATTATATTTTGATTATTGAAATAATCTCTTAAATGTCTTCCACTTTTTGTTACCTGGTGCTGGATCACAAAAGTAATTTTTCTAAACTTGAGTTAGATAATGGCAATGTAATGTATTGAGTTACTTTATTTCCGTATGAAGCGGACATGTAGAACAGAATAAAGGACAAAGGCAGAGGAAGGAAAGTCAGACTACCTGAGTACTCTCTGACCTTGGCAACTCCCATTAACTTTCTGAGCTTCAGTTTCATAATCTGAAAAATGAGTTTAATAATAATAACTATCTCATAGGCTCACTATGATCATGAAAAGAGACAGTTCCTCTAAAGTGCTTGGAGGAGTGCCTAGAACCTAGTAATCAAAAAGAAAATGAATAACAAACGTTCACTATTGGAAAGGAAAATAAAAGTAGTGGAATACTGCAGAGAATGATAGACATTTTTCACTACTGTTTAGGAAAAGAGACTGAGGAATCAAAGTAAGTGAACCATTGTTGGATATAATAATCTTATTCCATGTTGTGCTGTTTCCTGGAAAGAAATAGTAATCCTCCAATAAGATTCTTTTGATTACACAGAATTTAGACCCAATGGTAATTTGTGCTAATATTATTTGCAACAGTGTATCACTTTGCTCATTTTGATAGATTAGACTATTAACCTGTCTGGTAACAGTGAATACATTAATTGTTCTTCAGAGTCTCTTTCTGACCCACTGTCCTTTGATTGTACATGAAAGGTTTTGACAACTTAAATATTATTTAAATTTTCTATAAAACATTATTTCTCTATTATGGTCATTTTACTCCCTCTGCCCATCCAGGGCATATTTGGCAACATTTGGAGACATTTTTGTCTGTATATCTCAGGGAATGTAATGAGCACATACATACATGACTTAATTCCTGACTCACACAGAGATTTGGCTATTGATTGCTTTACAAATATCAGGATTCATAATAATTATTTTGAATTTAAGAATATAGCATGCTACTGTGAAGCTTTATGTGTACCTAAGGATACTGCAAATTTTAATAAATGGAGGAACCCTAAATTGTATTTCTTAAAAAATAAGAATAACTTGTTTTTAACTTGCATATGTTAAAATGTAAATTTATATACAATTCTCTTTCCAACGAAAAGCTAAAGACCACAAGAGAGCAGGGATAATGATGTAAGATTTAATACGTGTTTTAATTAATAAATAAATTTAATTATCAAATATTAGTTCATTTGGGTCATGATGTATAGTGAGGATAACACTTTGGTGGTATAAATAATAATAATGATTTTCTCAAAATTAAAAATACACAAATAAGACTCAAATAGAAAGAGCCATTGCAGAATCGGGTATTTAGAATTTCACTTTGAACCAATGAGATTATCAGCTACATTTTTTTCCATGTGTTTTTATTTGTGCATTTGGTAAAAATAAATTATAAATATATGAATGCTTGAAGCCCCTGAGAATATTTTAAATCTCTAAGGAAAAGTGTATGCAGAGTTTGGGTGTGATAGACAGACCTTCAGGCAAATCTCATTGGTTCCCCTCTCCTGGTGTCTATGCCTCTGTGTAATCCTTCCCCCTTGAGTGGGGGTGAGACTTAAAACTTTTAAAATTTATTTCTAACCAATAGAAATGAACATGTGTGTGTGTGTGTGTGTGTGTGTGTGTGTATTATATACATGACAATATGTAATATATATATATACATGGCAAAAATGATAAGATGATAGAAGGTCAGTTCTGTGATTACCTTATGTAAGGGTAAGGCATGATGTATCATGGCAAAATGAAATCAAGATTCACCTTTCTGCTTGATGAAGTCAGCAATCAGTTTGGGGGAGCCTATGTGGCAAGGAACTACTGTTGGTTTTTAGGAACTGTGGGTGGTCTCTAGGACAGGAAAACTCCCTCAAGTTGATAGCCAGCAAAAATGCTGGGACTCTCAGTCATGAAGCCATAAGGAAATGAATTCTGCTAAAAGAAAGAGCTTGGAAGTGGATTCTTCCCCACTCAAGATTCCAAATGAAAAACAGTCCACCTAACACCTCCACAGTAGCCTTATGAGACCCTGAGTAAAAGTACTCAGCTAAGCCGTGTCCCTGACCACAGAAACTGCTAGATAATAAAACGTGTGTTGTTTTAAGCTGCTAAGCCTGTGGTCGTTTGTTTTGCAGCAAAAGAAAATTAATACAGTGGGCTTTGGTTTTGCAGATCTATCTATCCTCTACTTATTGTGGAATTTTAGGTATATACTGCAAGGCGTGAGCTTTTAAAATATATGTGAGGAGTTTTTCAAGTATAATGGTCTACTGCATCAGCCAGGCTTTCATCACAGTGAAATCAAGAGAAAGCCTCAACATTTAAACAAAAGTGGGTTAATATGAATCTCACTTAAAAACAAGTGAAAATGAGTGTTTGGAACTTTGACTTGTACCTAATCCATTCTTTTTTTTTTTTTTTTTTTTTTTTTTTTTTTTTTTAATGAAAAAATGTAGTTCAGAAATTTTGAAAGACATTTTGTTATGCATTGGTATAAATTGGAGAAAAAAATATTTTAGATGATTTAATAGTGAATGAGTCATCAACAGATGGTTTCAGTTAAAGCTTTTCTCAAAACACATACTTACCGGGGAGTAAAATAACTAGTGCAGATGTCTGGTTTAAACAAATTTGTCTTTTTGTTTGTTTTTTAAAATATAACTCAGGTAAATATAAATGTTTTAATTTGGAATGGAATATGTCATAAAACATTGTTTTATCTCTGTCACATGTTATAGCCACACCACAGAAAAGTAGGTGATTATATTCAAGGTATTAAATATTTGGAGCAGGTCAAAAAGTGGGAATGTGTAAAATCATGTTTACATGTTGAAGGACCCTAATATTTTCATACGAATCATGACCTAATAAAAATCTTGGCTATGACTCTGAATGTTTTGTTCAAAAGAGAGAAAAGAAAGAGATGAGGTTACACACATTTTTGGCCAACTGGTATGGTTTGGCTCTGTGTCCCCACCCAAATTTCATTTTGAATTGTAATCCCTTTGTCTCAAGGGAAGATCCTGGTGGGAGGTGATTGAATTATGGGAGTGGTTTACCCCATTCTGCTCTAATAGTGAGTGAGTCTCAGGAGATCTGATGGTTTTAAAAGTGGCAGTTTTTCTTGTGCACGCTCTCTCTCTCACCTGCCAACATGTAAGAAGTGCCTTACGCCTTGATTGTAAGTTTCCTGAGGCCTCCCCAGCCATGCGGAACTGTGAGTCAGTTAAATCTCTTTCCTTTGTAAATCACTGGTTCTCAGGAAGTTATTTACAGCAGTGTGAAATGGGCAGATATACCAACTAATCAGCAAAATATATATTTTATGTTTTCTAATTGTGTATTGCTAAATAGTTTAGAATGCCTAATGTGAGGAAGGCAATGATATTCTAATAAAACTAGTAGAAGGAGGTATCAGATATTTCTCAAGTTGATTTTATAATTCTGGTATAATATTTAGGGTTCTCCAGAGAAACAGAACCGATAGAATATACATATTCTTTTGTATTATTTCAAGGAATGTATGCATTATTTTAAAAATGCATTATTTTAAAGACTAGGCTCATATGATCATGGGGCTGACAAGCTGAAAATCTATCAGGCAGGCCAGTAATCTGGAAATGCAGGCAGAATTTCTGTGTTATAGTTTAGAGGCAGAAATCCTTGTTCTCTGGGAAACCCCAGCTTTTGCTCTTATGGTCTTCATCTGATTGGACGAGGCCCACCCACATTATCTAGGGTACTCTTCTTTACTTAAAGTGAATTGATTATGAATGTTAACTACATCTACAAAATACCTTCATAGCAACACTTAGATTATTTGATTAAATAACTGTACTATAGTATTGCTAAGATGACAGAGAAACTAATAATCACATCTGGTTTCATAGTTTGCTTTCTTTTAAACATATATGCATATATGTACACAAATTACATAATATACATGTAATATATATTTCTACATATTCATTTAACTATTAGTTAATTGATTAATATAATATCCATTAATTACTACTAATATGTATTCATCAATATTATTTTAATTGATATATTATTTTTTATATATTCATTAATTCAACTTCATTTATTAAACATTTTCTATACTGTGTTCTGAGACCCAAACAACAAATAGGGTATTATTCTTATATATTGGAGAAGTTCAAATTTCATTGAGATGAAATATAAGTCAAAATTTTATGAATATTATTATAACATTCCTAGTTTTCTATTTGAATAAAAAGGCCTAAATTGGATATAATTTATTAAAAATTATCTGGTAACTATATATGCAAGGCACTAGACTATGTGTCTAGTATAATTTAATGGTTAAAAAAAATAAACTGTCATTCCCCAAAGAGTTTAAAATATACTGGAAATCGATTCAGCTCTTATTTTGGCCACTAAGTGATATAGGACATATTACTGTAATTTGATATTCAGCTTTCTTATCTGTGCAATGAGAATTGAACTAAATAGCATTTCAGCATGTTTTTTTTTATTATTCTAAAACATTTTCATTTTCAAGACTGTTTGTATAGAAAGTTATTCTTTAGTGGGTAGAATAGATGCATGATTTGTATTAATTTGGTTTCAAGTAGAAAAATAGCAATTGATACCATGTGTTTCAGTAGTGAGCTCTAGGTATATTTTCTCTTATTTAGATTAACATCTAAATTGCTTTCATAAAACAATACAAATTAATCTCGAAGACTGATAGAGAAATTATCAATAAGTAGGAAATACAGAGTCCAATAGCAGAATATGTTCTTTAAGTTTGCATAAGCATTAGACGAACAAAACTGTTTTGAGATAGTTTGTTATTAATTATACGTAGGAAAAACTATCATGTGAGGCTTGAGGATCTGAAAAGCTCTATGTGTTGAAGATTGTTCTTTGAAAGTCATGTTATGTTTATCTCCAAATGAAATCTTGTTTTCAAAATTTGGCCATCTGAAAATAAAGAGGACCCTTCATTGTAAAATAGATATTATAAGGATGTAAGGTGTTTAAAATATTTGAATGAGGTGATGTACTCTAATTCTTTGTATTAATTTTCATTTTAAAAATTACACAGGTCAATAAAATGATCATGATGCAATTGGTAGCATGCGTAGCTGATGATTCATGAATTTGAAGAAAAATGATACACTATTTTGTATATCCTTTCTTGGTGAAGAAACACCAAACCTTCCATTCTCACACTGAACTGCTTTTAAGTTTCAAGGCACATTGAAGTTTCATTTTTCGTATTTGCTTTCTATTTTCATAGTGATGGGAATGGAATGTGATCACCATCACTCAGCCATTATCCTGCCCTTTGTGGCCATCGCCTTTGACTCAGGCCTGAATTCACCACAACTTATTTTTACAATGATCCTGACATGCAGCCAGTCCACTTGGCAGAATTTTCACTCTTGCTTAGCTGATTTCAAAATGAAGATTCTTATTGTTTCTCTTCAAAGCATTTCTAGTTTCAGCAAGAAAGCTTTTAAAATAAAACTGCTGTCATGCAAATGACTGAAGACAAAATGCATTTTTTTCCAATTCCCTGATTCTGTCTCAACTATTAAGTTCCGAGGAGCTCTCCACTTTTCAGTCTTATTTATAAAGATATTATCAAATCTAGCAATATTTTCTCAAGAAATTGCTGGGCAGTGAATACTTTTTTTTTTTATAATGGTGAATGGATTCACTGTTTTCATATACTGTGTTGTAGAAAATATATCCAATGTACATGTAGCAAATGTTTGTCTTGTTCGGTATTAAATTACTGAATTGTTTATGACTATCAGTGAGGCAAAGGGAACATTGCAAGGTTTGGGACTGGGGTTATTTTCTTTCTGACTTTTGATGTTCTCCTTTTAAGGTTTCATTTTGCTGCTTACTCTATGTATTATTTCATTTCAGTTTTTTTCTTCCTTGGTGGACTTTTTACAGACTACAAGGAGCTGATGGGCTTCAAATTTTCAAGGTATAATTTACTAGTTTTCTCCCAATCACAATGTTCTGTGACTATTTATTTATTTATTTTCACAGAACTAGTTTTATAACCAGGGTGGTTGCAAAAATAAATGGCAGCTAAAGTATGTAAATTATTCATCTTGCATGTAATTTTGGTTTACAGCTTATCCTAGTGGTTCCCAAACTAGTGGTGCACCAGAACCACCTGGAGAGCTGTTTGAAACCAACCAGACAGCTGAGTCCCACCCCAGAATTCAGTACTTCTGAGGGGTGGGGTCTGAAATTTTGAATTTTGAATGACTACCCTGCCAGTGCCACTGCTGCTTGGCAAAAGACCAGAGTTTGGAAATTACCTCTGCAGAACATGAAAGAATACTAGACGCTTGTCATGTTGTTCAAATAAAATAGCACACTGTCATCTGCCGAAGATGGCACAAATGCCATTGTTTTTAAGAAATAGCTGTGACTTTCTCTTCTTAAAACAGTATACCTTCCTTAAGCTTAGCTCTTGCATTCTGTGAATAAAACTTGAATTGAAGGAATGGCCATATTTCTGACAAGTCATGAGGCTTACCAAGGTCAATTTCATTTGCTGTATCACTTAAAATACAATTCTACTTACAATCGCCTCGCATGGATGATTGCACTTTTTTTAATGTACATAATACATTTGACACTGAGAAATAAGAAGCTATGAAAATAAAGTTGATAGCCAGTAAAGAAGTTTTTCCTTAAACGGTTGCAATCTGCCAAGAGCTGATAAGGAAAGAATCCTGTGGGGACAATGACAAAAAACTTAAAGCCATCAAATCCATGTCAGTACTAGACAAGAAAACAAATAGAATTCCAGACAATTCAGAACAAATACTACAAATCAGAGACCATACTCTAACCTCCTTTCAATCTTACACTTTTGGAAGACAACTTAGAAGTACAAAGGACAGTGAGCAACTCCACGCTAATAGTTAACATTGTGCCTTTACTTTTGACTTTCTTCTGTTGAGCTGGAATTAAATTTGTCTTCAGTAAAAACTTTTCTCAGTTTCTCTGTGGTGCATATCATATTGTCTCTAATGTAAAATGCTCAAGAAAAAAAACTGAGGCTGAGCAAGGGTAAGTTAATTATTTAAAATTGTGTGTTAATTATGATGAATTAGAGTAATGAAGTTATGCTTAGCAGATTTCTGTTGTACCTTTACATTCTCTGTTCTAAATGGTTTTGAAGCTATAAAGTATCATTGGAGAAGAATATTACCATATGAAGTTAAAATTGTTAATCATAGCTTCGTAGATCCATACCCATGAATTAGATAGTTAATTATTCCTCATTTTTCACATGGTATTTTAAAAAAGGTATGTCTCAGATTTGTAATTTTAAAAAAAATTTTGACGTTAAAATGAGTTATGTGTCAAATTTTGATGCTACTTCTTACACAGAGTACTTAAAATGAATGGGAGCGGAAAACAGATTAACTGAAGTTGTTGTGACTTATGAAATCTTACAGTTTACAACATTTTAAAGTTGTTCAACTAAGGTAGATGAGTATAAAACTAATAATACCACTATCGCTCTATCATTGAAAGGTTGTCATATGCAAGGTAGTACTTCCAAGGACTGTAAACCACACAACTTCTTTAAAATGTTTTACAGATGATATCCTTGGGAGTTTGTGGAATTTTCGGTTTAGGAAAATCAGATAACCTGAAAATCTCATTCATATGCTAAATACTGAAGCTAGAATTTGAACTCATCCTATTCTTTTAATTATACTGCCTTATTACAAGTTTATATTAATGAATTCAAGGTTATTTATATGTGTGAACAACCTCCTCCTCTATGATTAAAAAATATATTAATAGAAATGATTTCCCAAAGTGGAATTTTATAAAAGACTGCATAGAAAGTAAATGCTGTTGAAACCAGGTAGGGGTGGGTATAGCCATAGATCTTTATAATACAATTATATTGGTATATTATAGAAACATCCTGCTTAGTTGAAATGCAAAAGCGATCAAGAAAATAGTGCATCGTTTTGTGGATTTATAAAAGACTAGGAAATACAGGGTGAGATAACTCAGTGAATGGGGAGTATAGTGAATGGCTGTGAAATAAGAGGAAATAAAGATTCCCTAGCATAGAGCAAAAGATATTGACTTTTATGATGTTTTTCTTTTTCTCATGTCTTTTTTTCTTCTTGTTCCAAATTGTGAAATAATATGTGCATTTGTTTTCTGCTAAATCGTTGCTTTACTGAATTCACTACTTATCAATGATAAAAGGAGTTATTTCAAAGACTTGGCCGAGGCAGCTGAAGGTATGAGAATAAACCAACTTCTTGCAAAAAAACAAAAACAGAACAAAGCAAAACAAGACAAAACAAAAAACCTGGACTGGTGATTACTGGTAAGGTTTGGCTCTGTATCCCCATCCAAATCTCATGTTGAATTGTGATCCCCATTGATGTGGAGGGACCTGGTAGTAGATGATTGGATCATGGGGGCAGATTTCTCCCTTGCTGTACTCATGATAGTGAGTTCCCTTGAGATCTGGTTGTTTAAAAGTGTGTAGCACCTCCCCTTGGAGCTTTTCCCCTTCTCTGGCCACTTAAGATGCGCCTGCTACCCCTTTGCCTTCCACCATGATTGTAAGTTTCCTGAGTCTTCCCCAGTCATGCTTCCTGTACAGCTATGGAACTGAGTGGATTAAACCTCTTTTCTTTATAAATTACCCAGTTTTACTTATTTCTTTATAGCAGTGCGTGAATGGACTAAGGCAGTTAGTGAGGGAAAGCTTCTCTCTTGGCATTGCTATGGTGTTTTTTGGCTCAGTTTTACTCATTGTCTTGTAGAAGCTCTGAACTAAATCATCAGCCTCTAGCAAGTATAGTTTGAATTAAAGATAGAAAGTATAAAACATGTCTATTTTTCTTTTAATTAATTTCAGTTGCCTGTGAAAAGAAAAAAGAAAAGAAACATGTAGATAAAGATAATTTATTCAGAAAAGTAGTCAAGAAAATAGGATGGCTTCAATGCAGAATATTTGAGTCATTTTAGAAACAGCATCAAACTGGCAGAAGTTTGAATAAAATGACAGTGATGTTAATAAAGTAGCAAATGTACTATATTTCAGTAATAGAAGTGGCAAATTATTTTAAATAAGTTAATTAGAAAGGTACATTTTTATAAAAATGATAGGACCAGAGAGATATTAATTTAAAATTATGTGAAAAAAGAGACATTGAATAGCACTATAACTTTATCATTTTGATGTCACATAGTATTGATTCATCAGTAAGGAAGAATTTTGTTTATGATATTGTATAAAATACTTGAGTTTAAGAAAGATCTCCTTACATTATTTTGTAATCACCCAACTAGGGTATTTTTATCAAGATTATAAGCATCCTAATCATCAGATAATCCCTTAAAAGATCTTTAGGTAGCCAAATGAAAATATTCAGGTACAAATTGTTTTCTTTCAAGCAAACAATATTATTAATTAACATCCTAGTTAATTGAATCCGCAGAACTGATTACAACATTACTTCCTTCCATGAGTGTACATTTAACGCCAGTAATTTTCCTTCAAAAAAGTAATGTTAGATTAACAAACATTGACATTAGTCTAAAGGGGGCTTTTATACATCTAACAAATAATTGTCAGTAGCAATTAAGCTGTTTCACAGTTGAAGTTTATGAAGGAAGCAGTGAAAAATGAACAGACTATTTTGTAATACAAAATTTACCTACTGCATTCATGAATCATTGAACAAATACATCTTTGTAAGAAATATAGAGCAGGCAAGAATGAATTAAAATATAGGTGCCAAATATGAAGTAAGATCTAGGTGTTCATTCATTAATTCTGACAATGTATTTGTAGAATACTAATATGACCTTTTTTGTAGAATTTACATTAATTCAGTTTTCTTGGAGAAAATATTTAGAAGTTTAGGTGCAGTTGACTGAAGACATAGAAATAAGTGAGAGCACAGTTGAGATTAGAGAAAATGAACATGGTACTCTTCAAAACAAAATGATGTAATCTAGAAGCATTCAGCAGCCTGTTGGTAGCAAGAAAGAATGCATGCAATTTACTGCATTAGTCTGAGGTGTAGCAGGGTGGTAGATGTACATTGAAGTGTTGTGTGAGCTTCAGTTGCACAAAAACTTAACATAGAACTGCAAGAGAAAAAGTCTATTGACTACATGAAATTTTAACATCAAAAGGGTAGGTGGAAAAATTAAAACCAGCAAACAAAACTTGAATCAGAAAGATAGGAAGAAAATTAGATCAGAAGAACATTAACACAAACAAAATTGCAAAAGAGACGTTAAAAGGAAGACTGTCATTTTCATTTTCAATGCTCCAGAAAGCTTAAGGAAGACTGGGTACAAATGGTAAGGATGTCAGGAAAAATCTCTCAGATGTTGTTATTTCTGTGTTTGAACCAAAGCAAGGACGAGATCACCAGTGTACTCGATTCATAAATAGAAATTGGTGCTGCTTTATCAACACTGCTGGTGAGAAAATCTCATGTTTTTATTGTGGTGAAAGTCACACAGCATAAAATCAGTCATTGTAAAGTGTACAGTTAAGTGGCATTTTGTACATTCATAATGTTGTACAACCCAAAGCCTCACTTTTAATAAGCGTAGTTTGTCTTGAGACATAAAATGAAAAAGCCTGAAGAAATCATATAGGGAAAGTATTGACTTGTAGCATAGACCCAAAAGAAATGAAAGAGAATATTTGGAGTACATATGAGAATGATTCCACTCTTTGCTGACTAATGGATTAAATTATGATCTAGGATATCTAACAAGAAACAAGAACGTCTCCATCTGGTAGCAAAGAATCGACTTTGAAGGAAATCCCACAGTGCTACTTGAGCTAATCAAGGATTGTGGAAAAGCTGCAGTTTCCTTGATAGCTTTATGTCCCCTTACAGTTGTGCATACTTTATTTTCCAACAAGTACCATCTTATTTGGTGTTATTAAAACTTTACAGCATGCTAGGTCTTTTATTTCTTCTACTTTTTTTTTTTTTTAACAGAGCAATTATGTCTTGCAGAACAGGCTACTTTAAGTCATCATTTAAATATAAAATATTTTAAAAATAGAGTTATAAAATGATTTTCCTATACCTGCAATTAGTGAAAGTATTTCTGGGAATTGTAAGCTCAGGAAAGAATTTTAGTATTAGGAGGATATTGAATGAAATGGAAGAACTGTCACGTACAAATGATGAGTTTAGATAGATTTGGTTTTGTGTTGTCATGATAAATATCGGCTTTCATCCTAGGTTCCTGGCTCACAACTTCCATAGCCCTTGTTACAGTCTTTTGTTATAATGTTGGACGTGTTAGGCCTTAGGGGCAGGACTCTGACCCTCTCTTTCCCTCTTTTCTCCTACCTTTCTCTCACCTGCCCCAGGCAGGACTCTACTCTTCCCTGGCCTTTCTGATCATGGGTCTTAAGAATTTTCCCAGAGAGAGTCCTGCCCTATATTCTAGCAGGGAAGGAATACTGCTGTCCTGAAGCTTCCATAAAATCCCAAGAGGATTGGGTTAAGTTGGCCTCCAGATAGGTGAACACATGGAGATTCCTGGAGGGTGGCATACCCGGGGAAGGCATGGAAGCTCCACACCATTTTCAACATGCCTGCCCTATGCAACTCTCCATCGATACCCTTTGCAAAATCAGCAAATGTAAGTAATTGTTTCCCTCAGTTCTGTGAGCTGCTCTAGCAAATTAATTGAACCAAAACAGGGAGTCATGGGAACCCCAATGCCTGATGCCAGTTGGTCAGAATTTCAGAGGCCTAGATTTGTGACTGGTGAGCGAGGGGCAGTTTTGGGGACTGAGCCACACCCTGTGGGATATGATGCTATCTCCAGATAGACAGTGTTGGAACTGAATAGGAGGACACTCTTCTGGTGTCCACTGCTTGGTGTGTGGGGAAACTCCCCTCTACACTTTGTCACGGAAGTCTTCTGTGTTGATTGTTGTGGCATGAGAGCAGGGGAAGCCCATGGTTTGAGAAAGTTTTCCCCACACAGGTTGTCTTAGGGGAGAAAACAAAAGCTAGCTGATAAATGTAGGAACAGAAAAGAAGATGGTGGTGACAGTAGCCTAGCGTGCCAGGGAGCTGTTGCTTTTCCCTAATCGCTTTCATCCAGGCTCTGTCAGTGGTCGGCATCCGTGGAAATCAATGAGAACTTGCACATCAGTAAAAAACATGGAGAAAACCCAGGGAAATAGTAAGTGGAAAAGAAAAGAGAATAGCTTGACTACCTCTCAGTGAAAGCAGAGGAACTCTGAGCTCATACAACAAAAGCAGAAGGCAGCTAATGAGAAGTCTATGCAAACAAAAGAAAAATGATGACTGGCTATTTGGAAAACCTGGGTGCTACTGCCAACTGGGTGTGTCATAAGCTCTAAGGTCAAGATTCTGTAGACTGAACAGTCATTACGTATGTTATGACGTATGCTTTAAAAACTCTTTTAAATTTTACCTTTCAGCTTGACTTAGTGTGATGTTTCAGAAGCATTTTTCAAAGAGTAAAACACTAACCATGCAAAAAAAATGTTGAAATATGAAGATTGAGAATAAGAGTGGAGGCACAGATGTGGGGAGTCCAGCTGCTGGTTGTTTTTAATAGGAGAACTTGGTTAAGCATTTACACTGCTTTCTTTTATTTAAAACCATGATGACCTGATTCAGATAGTTTCCCTTCTGCTATGAACATGAGATCATAGATGAAACAAAACCTTCAAAGTAAGCTCTAACTAAACACCAAATAATAAAGGAAAGATTCAAAAAGTACAAAATATAATAAAAGTCAACATGGTGAGAGCCGATGGCACTGCAGCCCACAGTAAATTTTACCCTGTATTTTGGCATGAAAGGCTGGGTGTAGGCTTGTCATTCACCCAGGAAAACCAGAGAGACAGCCTCAGGCTGTTGCAGGTGGGTAAACTGGATTTTCTAATCCTGCATTAAAATATGCATGAAAATCTTTTCATAGATATTCTCCATTTATGAAAAGTGACCTAGAGAAACTCTACATACACACAAAGAGATTTGGCCTTGAAATTTTTGTTCTGTTTAGGGTCTTAGGTATAAAGGAGGGAAGAAGGGAAGGCAAGTATATAAAAAAAAATGCCTTGGGGCCCAAACATGTCTACATTTAATTTTTTTTTTTTTCTGTCTAAAATCATTCCAGAACTGTTGTAATCCATATATCCTTATCAGTAATAAGGAAACTGAAATAATAAAAGCAGAGAAAAAGAAAAAAGTTAATGCTGAAAATGAACTCACACAACTAGATTACATGATATGATTAGAATGTTAGTAGATGGAAATAAACAGAATTAGGCATTAAA
Source organism: Colobus angolensis palliatus (assembly GCF_000951035.1). NCBI lineage: Eukaryota > Metazoa > Chordata > Mammalia > Primates > Cercopithecidae > Colobus > Colobus angolensis. Next base: position 2,798,710 of record NW_012115544.1, on the reverse strand, counting down.
GTATTATAAATATGAAAACAGAGAAAAACTTCTAACTAAATATGCTGAAGTTTATTGATGGGATAACAAAATAGAATTATATATATTTTATAATATACATATTGTTATATATTATTTATATTTACTATGAGGAATTGGCTCATGTAATTATAGAAACTGAGAAGTCCCATGATCTGCTATCTACAAGCTGGAGACCTAGGAAAGCTAGTTGTGTAACGTAGTCTGAGTCTGAAGGCCTGAGAAATGGGGAAGTCGATGATATAAATCCCAGTTCAAGGGCAGAATATGATATGAGATGTCCCAGTTTAAGTAGTGTGGCAGAAAAACAAAAGGGGTAGATTCCTCCTTTCTTTACCTTCTGTTTTATTCAGGCCCTCAGAGGATTAAGTGATACCCAACAATGTTGGGAAAGGTAATCTATTTTACTCAATCCACCAACTTAAATTCTAATTTCATTTACAAACACCCTCACAGATATAGCCAGGAAAAATGTTTAATCTAGGCACCCCATGGCCCATTCACCTGGATGCATACCATTGTCTATCGTACTCAATGAACAGACTAAGAAGACTAGGAAGAGCCAACCAGAGAATTATTGACCTGAGAGGTGGATCTAAGAAAACTACCTGACATACTACAGAGAAATTTAAGCAGATGGTGATAGTAACTGCAGGGCACACTAAGGGTTTCCTGGGATATTCATGATATTCTACTTCTTTATATTGGGACAGGTTCCATGAGCATGGTCACAGTCTGAAAATTTGTGAAGTGGTACATGGAAGAGTGATATACTTCTATAAAAAGGTTAAAAAAAGTTTATAAGTACAAAAAATGTGAAATGTAACATTTGAAATTGTAAGTGAAAAAATTATATAAAAATTTCTAGTAATTTTAGAGAAGCAAAAATGGAATTACAAACAAAGAAAAGAAACCATGAGGACCAGAAATACAAGACACAAAATAAGATGGTTGAAGTAAATCTAAATATAAATCTACCTGTTTAAATAAAGGAAATATCAGCTTTGATAAAATAACAAAATTTTATTTAAAATAATCATACCTAAAACTCAATGACTAAGAAATTTTGAAATTCAAGAAATAAAAAAAGGTTGACCAAGTATTAATTGCATAAAGATATTAATGTATAATTAGACTGTATTATATATTTATTACAGATAAAAGTCATTAATTAATACTAAAAATAATTCATTAGTCAGACCTTGTAATCTTATATCTAAATATCTGTAATTCAGTAATTACTTAAAATTATTTTTTAAGAGAGGCTTTAACATTGCTAAAATAATTAAGAGAAGATGAATTTTAACAATGGAGAAATAAAGCTCAGAGGAAGAAGCAGGATGTAAGAGGCAAAAGAAAGCATTAAATTGAACTTATATAACATTCTTCAAGTTATGAGTTTAAGTAGAATTCAAAGTAGAGGTCATTGATACTAAAAAAATATGAAGAACTGAATGGATAAAATGTATGATATGTATACTTATCAATACTTGTGAAATGCAGCAAAAGCCACAGAAATTTATAATTTCAAGAACTTTTTTAAAAAGAAAATAAGAATATGTATTAAACTCAAATAGTAAAGTAATAATAGTACTTGTAAAAATGTAGAAATATGGAGATAATTGTGAAAAAATGTTAGATTAATAGTAAAAAATTTACAAAATGCTGTTTATAAGTGTTAATAATATAAAATTTCCAAAAGGACTTATCACAAAAAGATAGTAGGTTTAATTTTAAATAATTGAGATATAACTATAAGTATAGCAAGATAAAAACAAAATTCAATGGAAAACAGCTTGGTTTGTAATATCAAGAATTGGAAAAAAACTAAACATTTATTAACAGGGGAATGGATACATTTTCCATAGTTATATAATGGAATACTATGCAGTAGAAATTAATGAACATATACTTATGTGGATAAATGTCAACTGTAAGGCTACATAAAAATCCAGTTCTAAGAAGAATGCATATAGTATGACATCAGTTGAATAAAGGTTTACACATACATAATGATATTAGCTTTAAATCTTATATCATCAGATCATGCTAGCCATTCCTCTATTTTTGCTCCTACCTGCCATGTAAAAGCTCTCCGATCAGTTCCTGGTATCAACTTAATCTTTTACTTTCTGATTTCCCATCACTTTCTCCAACATTGGTGTTGTCATAGTTCTTGATGATTTAAAAGACAACCCATTATCTGCCATTTTCTGGCATCTCAGTTCCTGTACGTTCTTTCATCTGATGATCTTCATCAACATCTCCACTTGCAAGTCCAATACTCAGTCATTGGCCTCTCCCGCCATTACTTCCTGTCTTTTGACTAATGTTCCAGTATTGCCATAACTTTGCTCTTACTACGATTTACTGTATTAATTTTCTAGGGCTGTCTTAATACAGTACCTTACTGCCTAGTTCACTGAGAAGAAGGAGGAAGTCAGAAGAGACTTTCTACAACCCCCACTACAATTTCTAATAACCCACTTTCACTTGAACTCATATTTTCAACTTTTTCCTCTGCATATCTTTCACCTTCCTACCTACGAATTAGATCTTTTTTCTATCTTCCAAAGCCTTTGTTTTAGTGATTTTTCTTTTTCTCTCAACCATTCCTTTTCTACTAGAACTTTCCTATAAATATATAGACATGCTGTTGTTTCTCACATTTTTAGATGGCCTCTTAACCTTGAATTTCTCAAATACTGATCCACTTATCTCCTTGTCTATACCCATGGTTCCCAGTTTTTCTTCCACTATTCTCTACTGAACTCCTACGAGCAAGACTTCATTGTTACTACCTAACCAAAATGGTTTTTGTCGAGGTCACCAATGACTTCCGGTAAGATAATTCCATGGTTATTTCTCAGTCTTAATTTACTTGATCTGTTAGCATTTGTCATATTTGTTACTCTGAGGATGTCACACTCTCCTGGTTTTCCTTCTTTCTCAAAAGATAATCTCAATCCCATAACTGATTTCTCATCATCTCACAATCCAATTTTTGTTACTCACTGGGAGTTAATGCACCTTATAATGACATTTTGATCAATAATGGGCTGTATATAAAATGATGGATATATAAAATTATAATGGAGGTGAAAAATTTCTATCATCTAGTGACACCATAACCACCATAATGTCATTGTGCAACCCATTATCTTTGTTATGTTTAGATACACAAATACTTACCAATGGAATACAATTGCCTACAGTATTCAGTGCAGAAACATGCTGCATAGGTTTTTAGCCTAGGAGCAACACGGTATACCATACAACCTAGGTGAGCAGTAGGCTATACAATCTAGCTTTGTGTAAGAACCCCGCATGATGTTCACACAACAACAAAATTGCCTAAGGATGCATTTCTCAGAGTGTATCCTTGTTTAATGATGCATGACTGTATTTGGACATTTTCTCCTTACTATTATGCTAATTCTCTTGAAGCCCATTCAGTGTCATTTATATGGTAATGCTTCCAAATCTTATATTTACAATCTTCCTTTCCCTGCAGTCCAGCCTCATATGTACGACTGTACCCTTGGCATCTTTGCCTGATATTATAATATACATATATAATTTACTATGTTTGAAAGTGAGCTCCTGATCATTCTACTGCCATTGCTTCCAAACATGTTCTTTTAATAGATTTGTTTGCTTGTTTGTTTCTGCTAATGGTAGTTCTCTTTCCAACAGCTCAGAACTAAAATCTTGAATTGTGCCATCATTATCTTTCACCTGGATTATTGCAACAACCTCACAAGTGAACTTTCTGCCTTCTATCAATCCCACCACTGAAAAACAAAACAAAAACAAAATAAATCTAGTCTATGTTCAACATACCAGGAGTTTTTGATTAAAATATCAATCATATCATGCCTATTCTCTGCATAAAATTCTGCCAACTGGTTACCATCTGACAAAGAGTTATTAATAAGTTATTATGAATGCCTACAGCCAGTCCAAATCTATACAATCCTGTATACTCTTTTGTCTCTCTGATTTCACTTTCTGCTCCTCTCCTCCTATCTTTCTATATTTCTTTACTGTTCTTTATATATATCCAGTAAATTCTCAATCCTTCATTTCTTTTAACTACTTACTCAAGAAACAATACATCATCTGTGAAACTTGACACTGACCACACTTTATTTTTTTCTCTTACCCTCATCTAAAATATTATATATTTTTGAAATTTATTATTTTTCACTCTCTGCCAAACTTACTAAAATGCTATCTTTATGAGAAGAAAGATTTTGGTCTGTGTTTTGTCCTTTGCCCTATTTCTGGTAGCTAGAATAATACATGCACTTAATGTTATAGTATATACCACTTAATATTTGTTGATTGAATAGATGAAAAATATGTGTGTATCTGAATGTGTGTACTATGGATATATACATATATAGCAAACATGAAGATCTGTGCATGGAAAAAGTAAACCCCAAATTGGGGAGATTCATCTCTTAGTTATCCACCTAAGAGGAATAATTGCTAATACAGGAAAGAAGCAATCTGAGGAGTACACAAGGGGATTCAAAATATTTGAGTTTATTTCATTAGTTTAGTGAAGAATATGTGAGTATTTGTTTATTATTTGTACTTTTTTATATGTAATAAAATTAATTTTATATGAAGATAATGACACACTAATCATGCTGTGATCTAATTAGCAACTAGTTGGATAAAATTCTATTATGCTATGTTGTCTTCTTGAGCACTATCTTAAAAATTTCATGTATGTATTTAAAAAGTTGCTTGATTTTGGTCTGTTGGAGTTTGCTTGAGGTCCACTCCAGACCCTGTTTGCCTGGGTATCAGCAGCAGAGGCTGCAGAAGAGAGAATATTGCTGAACAGCAAGTGTTGCTGTCTGATTGTTCCTCTGGAAGCTTCGTCTCAGAGGTGTACCCGGCCGTGTGAGGTGTGAGGTGTCAGTCTGCCCCTAGTGGGGAATGTCTCCCAGCTAGGCTACTAGGGAGTCAGGGACCCAACTGAGCAGGCAGTCTGTCCGTTCTCAGATCTCAACCTCCGTGCTAGGAGAATCACTACTGTCTTCAAAGCTGTCAGACAGGGACATTTGCATCTGCAGAGGTTTCTGCTGCTTTTTATTTAGCTATGCCCTGTTCCCAGAGGTGGAGTCTACAGAGGTAGGCAGGCCTCCTTGAGCTGCAGTGGACTCCACCCAGTTCGAGCTTCCAGGCCACTTTGTTTACATAATTAAGCCTCAGCAATGGCAGGCGACCCTCCCCCAGCCTCGCTGCCACCTTGCAGTTAGATCTCAGACTGCTGTGCTAGCAATGAGGGAGGCTCAGTGGGTGTGGGACCCTCCGAGCCAAGCGCGAGATGTAATCTCCTGGTGTGCTATTTGCTAAGACCCTTGGTAAAGCACAGTATTAGGGTGGGAGTGACCCAATTTTCCAGGTTTTGTGTGTCATGGTTTCCCTTGGCTAGGAAAAGGAATTCCCTTCCCCCTTGTGCTTCCTGGGTGAGGCGATGCCTCGCCCTGCTTCAGTTCTCCCTTGTTGGGCTGCACCCACTGTCTTGCACCGACTGTCCCTGCAGCTGAGGGTCCTGACTGTTAGAAGGAAAACTAACAAACAGAAAGGACATCCACACCAAAACCCCATCTGTACGTCACCATCATCAAAGACCAAAGGTAGATAAAACCACAAAGATGGGGAAAAAGCAGTGCAGAAAAGCAGAAAATTCAAAAAATCAGAGCGCCTCTCCCACTCCAAAGGAACAGAGCTCCTTGCCAGCAACAGAACAAAACTGGACAGAGAATGACTCTGACAAGTTGAGAGAAGAAGGCTTCAGTCAATAAAACTTCTCAGAGCTAAAGGAGGAAATAAGAACCCAGTACAAAGAAACTAAAAACCTTGAAAAGATTTGACGAATGCATAACAAGAATAACCAATGCAGAGAAGTCCATAAATGACCTGATAGAGATGAAAACCATGACACAAGAACTATGTGACAAATACACAAGCTTCAGTAACCGACTCAATCAACTGGAAGAAAGAGAATCAGTGATTGAAGATCAAATGAATGAAATGAAGTGAGAAGAGAAGTTTAGAGAAAAAAGAGTAAGAAGAAATGAACAAAGCCTCCAAGAAATATGGGATTATGTGAAAAGACCAAATCTACATCTGATTGGTGTACCCGAAAGTGATGGACAGAATGGAACCCAGTTGGAAAACACTCTGCAGGATATTATCCAGGAGAACTTCCCCAATCTAGCAAGGCAGGACAACATTCAACTTCAGGAAATACAGAGAACGCCACAAAGATACTCCTTAAGAAGAGCAACTCCAAGACACGTAATAGTCAGATTCACCAAAGTTGAAATGAAGGAAAAAATGTTAAGGGCAGCCAGAGAGAAAGACCGGGTTGCACACAAAGGGAAGCCCATCAGACTAACAGCGGATCTCTTGGCAGAAACTTTACAAGCCAGAAGAGAGTGGGGGCCAATATTCAACATTCTTAAAGAAAACAATTTTCGAACCAGAATTTCATATCCAGCCAAACTAAGTTTCATAAGTGAAGGAGAAATAAAATCCTTCACAGACAAGCAAATGCGGAGAGATTTTGTCACTACCAGACCTGCATAACAAAAGCTCCTGAAGGAAGCACTAAACATGGAAAGGAACAACCAGTACCAGCTACTGCAAAAACATGCCAAAATGTTAAGACCATCAATCCTAGGAAGAAACTGCATCAACTAATGAGCAAAATAACCAGCTAACACCATAATGACAGGATCAAGTTCACACATAACAATATTAACTTTAAATGTAAATGGGCTAAATGGTCCACTTAAAAACCACAGACTGGCAAACTGGATAAGGAGTCAAGACCTATCCGTGTGCTGTAATCAGGAGACCCATCTCATGTGCAGAGACACACATAGGCTCAAAATAAAGGGGTGGAGGAAGATCTACCAAGCAAATGGAAAACAAAAAAAAAGGAAGGGATTGCAATCCTAGTCTCTGATAAAACAGGCTTTAAACCATCAAAGATCAAAAGAAACAAAGAAGTCCATTACATAATGGTAAAGCAATCAATTCAACAAGAAGAGCTAACTATCCTAAATATATATGCACCCATTACAGGAGCACCCAGATTCATAAAGCAAGTCCTTAGAGAATTACAAAGAGACTTAAACTCCCACACAATAATAACGGGAGACTCTATAACCCCACTGTCAACATTAGACAGATCAACAAGACAGAAACTTAATAAGAATATCCAGGAATTGAACTCAACTCTGCACCAAGCAGACCTAATAGACATCTACAGAACTCTCCACCCCAAATCAGCAGAATATACATTCTTCGCAGCACTACATAGTATTCATTCCAAAATTGACCACATAGTTGGAAATAAAGCACTCCTCAGGAAATGTGAACAAACGGAAATTATAACAAACTGTCTCTCAGATCACAGTGCAATCAAACTAGAACTCAGGACTAAGAAATTCAATCAAAACCACTCAACTACATGGAAACTGAACAACCTGCTCCTGAATGACTACTGGGTACATAACAAAATGAAGACAGAAATAAGGATGTTCTTTGAAACCAATGAAAACAAAGACACAACATACCAGAATCTCTGGGACACTTTTAAAGCAGTGTGTAGAGGGAAATTTATAGCACTAAATACCCACAAGAGAGAGCAGGAAAGATCTAAAATTGACACGCTAACATCACAATTAAAAGAACTGCAGAAGCAAGAGCAAACACATTCAAAAGTTAACAGAAGGCAAGAAATAACTAAGATCAGAGCAGAACTGAAGAAGGTAGAGAAACAAAAACCACTCAAAAAATCAATGAATCCAGGAGCTGGATTTTTGAAAAGATCAACAAAATTGATAGATTGCTAGCAAGACTAATAAAGAAGAAAAGAGAGAAGAATCAAATAGATGCAATAAAAAATGATGAAGGGGATATCACCACTGACCCCACAGAAATACAAACTACCATCAGAGAATACTATAAACACCTCTATGCA
>NW_012115544.1:2719796-2788518 GCF_000951035.1 Colobus angolensis palliatus | reverse complement strand
GATTCCTCAAGGATCTAGAACTAGAAATACCATTTGACCCAGCCATCTCATTACTGGGTATATACCCAAAAGATTATAAATCATGCTGCTCTAAAGACACATGCACACGTATGTTTATTGTGACACTATTCACAATAGCAAAGACTTAGAACCAACCCAAATGTCCATCAATGATAGACTGGATTAAGAAAATGGGGCGCATATACACCATGGAATACCATGCAGCAGAAAAAAGGATGACTTCATGTCCTTTGTAGGGACATGGATGAAGCTGGAAACCGCCATTCTCTGCAAACTATCACAAGAACAGAAAACCAAACACCACATGTTCTCACTCATAGGTGGGAATTGAACAATGTGGTCACTTGGACACAGGAAAGGGAACATCACACACTGGGGCCCGTTGTGGGGAGGGGGGAGAGGGGTGGGATAGCATTAGGAGATATACCTAATGTAAATGATGAGTTAATGGGTGCAGCACAGCAACATGGCACATGTATACATATGTAACAAACCTGCACGATGTGTACATGTACCCTAGAACTGAAACTATAATAATAAAATAAAAGTTGCTTGATTTAAAAAATATCCTTCATTTCTCTATTTTTTCATAATTTTAGACATATGAAATAGAGTAACGGCTTTAATTTTATTTTTTAAAAATTCTGGCCTCTGTCACTTCTCTGTGAGTTTTCATTAATTGTTTTTTGTCCTCATTGTAAGTCAGTTTTCTTTTTCTTACTACATCTGTTTCTTAGACTGGATGCCAGATAATTTGAATTTTACATTCAAATGGTGCTATATAGATTTGATTTCCTATATATATTTTTGATTTTTGTTTGAGAATACAGTTAATTTACTTTGAAACAGTTGGTTCCACTTTGGTCTATTTTTTATTTTTCATTTGTTAGGTGACTCCATAGCAGTGTTTACTATAATGCTAATATTACTCATTACTGAGGTAAGAGTCTCCTGAATATTCCATTGAATGCCCTGTATATCCTGAAAGTGTCCAGTCTGGCTATTTACTGCCCTGTGTGAGTACCAGGCACTGTTTCCTCTAATTTTATTGAATTACCTTTCCCACAATTCTAAAGTAGTTTCCTCACATGCACATGATGCTCAATACTTTGCTGAGTATTCAGAGGAGACTCTGTAGACAGCCAGAATTTTCTCCCTATGAGGTTTTCTCCTCTCTGGTACGTTCTCCTGCATATTATAGTCACTTAGTCCTCCCCAGGGCCTCTACTAAGCTTTCTCAACTCAGGGAGTCTTCAGCACTCTGTGCCAAGGCTGGAACCTTTCTTAAGGCAATAAGCTGAAATAAATGTAAGATTCCTCCGGTTTGCTTTCCTTCCTTCGGGTATCACTTCTGTCTGGTATTAAGTGTCTTAAAAACTACTGCTTTTTTTCCTTCTCTTTTTGTCTTGTCTTTTGGTTGTTCCAGATGGGATTATTACACCTTGACCAGAGCTTGTGTTTTATTACCTATCACTTTCAAATATATGTACTCTTTAATCGTATTTGATTTTAAAAATACTTTTTGTGTTTCTTTCTTCTGCTTTTTCATTTCTCCAATATCTTTTTGCATTTCCCCTTTCCATCTTCTGCTTTTCCTCTGCTTTTTTAAACTGTAGTATCTATTGTTTTTTTTTTTGCTTTGTACTCTACCCTCCAATTTCACCCCCAGTAACTACTGTTATCTGAGAGGTTTTGTTTTATATCTTCCATTTGTCTAGGCAAACACTTCTGAGCTTTTTCATTTCTAATTTTAGTTGATGTTTTAAAGTTTGCATAACTTTTTATAATTTTATTTTTCCCCCACTTATATGTATTAAATCAATGCTTTCATCTTCTTTGTTGTTGCGTGTTTCTGGTGTTTTTCCATTATTTATTGAAACACTATCTAGTTTCTTTTTATCTTTCTTTTGGTCTTGGAATACACTTGCATGGAATTGGATTTTATTTATTTTATTTTTTTGCAGTATCTGATGTTTAAATGATGTGGGTTTTCTGGGAAGATTAGCCTGGGCACATTTTCAAACGTTTTTATTTTTTTAATCACTTGTTATCTGTGATCTACTCCCACAAAATCTAATGTCTAATATTTTGGCCGTGCTCAATTTCAATTTTGTGCTCAGTATTTGGTCTCTATGTGAACTGTTTTCTTTTATAAGAGAGACTTAGCTTGATATTTCTAAAATTTCCGGGGGAATATACTAAGATAGCAATATTAGATCTTTTAGGTCTGCTCACAAGTTTTTTTCATTGCTCTTAATTCAGCTCCTGTGAGAAATTTTCCTAATTTCACTGGTCATTCCCAGCTGCATTTATTCAAGTTGCCACTCAGTGTAAAACATGCTGCTTGAAGTGATAAGAATAAGTTGGCTTTTTGGGGAGGGAGGGTATTTCCATAAAATTGTGGATATTTTTGCATTTCATTTTAATGCTGTCATTCCCAGTTGCTGCTTTGGTGGTTTGACCAACCCCATTGTTATTTTCAGTTTCATCAGGCTTCTGTTGCCTATTTTTAAAAAGATATAATCAGATGTTAACAAGTGTTGACTTGTTTAATTTTTAGAAGTGTGGAGACAATTTTAATATACTCAATTTTACTATGTGTATAATTTTGACAAAATAAAGAAAAACTTAAAAGAGAAAAAGAGAATTTAATGAAAATATATTAATAGCCATAGCAAGAAATACTATACAAGGATAAATCTAACAAAGGAAATCTTTTTCCATATTTATGGATAAAGTTTATAAACCTGTTGAAGGAAATAAAAGTATGCCAAATAATTAAAGACATGTACTGTGCTTGTGGGTGACAAAACTTAGCATTAAAAGATGCCAGTTTTGGCCAAGCAATTTTATTCATTCATTTATGATAGACTTTGATCAAAATCTTTGTTAAATATATACTAAAGTTAAAAACATTGCCAAAATATTACTAAAGAAGAAAAAAAGAGAACTTGTCAATATTTATTGTAATAATAACATTTGTATGTTTATAATAATAGTAATATACAAAAGCAAATTTGTGGATACATACATGGTAAACTTATTCAAGTGACGGCAAGGGTATATATAAACTGAGAATGTTTATTTATGTGAAGCAAAGATGAGAAATGTAATTGTAAAAATACATGGAAGAGACTGCAACTTCATTTGTTAATATTTTAGTTCTTTAACAAATATGGGAAGTAAAAATGGACAAATGTCTAAATCATTAAATCTGAAACATTATTCTTAATATGCTAAAATTTATGATTCTCTTCCTTCTTTTTTACCTTCTCCTCTGCCTCCCCGTCTTTCTTTCTTTATCCCTCCTTTCATTGTTCCTTCTCCTCCTTCTCTCCTTTTCTTATTTCTTCCTCTCTCTGTTGTCAGGAACTGTGCATTATTTTTCAAATATATCTAAATTATTTGGTTGTTTTTGGTTTGTCATTAGAGAGTGATCCAGATTTTACAAGAAAAAGAAAATGTTTATATTGTTCTATTGCTCTCCTCTAACTTCCTGTTTTTATGTTGTGTGGTAGTGTGAATGGAATCTATGAACAGAATTTATGAGGAAAAAACAGCTGTTAGCAGCAAAATGATAGAGTTCATTAGATGTCCTTACAATATGCATTGTGCGTAATTGCATGGTTCAAGTTTTAATTTAGTTTTAAAGTCTTTTAAAATATATCGGTAATTACCAGACCACCAGGCACTAAAACCCATGATGAATAATCAGTTTTGGATAATACTTTAAATACTGCAAAGCTATTTGATTCCTTAAAAGGAGGCAGAGAATGCAATATTAGGTAATAAGCCTAGCTAAAAATGTTTCATAGATGGAAACATCTAGCTATCTGGAATTTCTGTAGTCATTTTTAGGAATTGTGTTTGAGGCAGGGCAATAGCAACCCAAATAATATGGTGGACAATGAATATCTATTACTCACCTGGAATGAGTGAAAAAGTGTTCCATGAAGTGAAGCTCATACTCAGTTACACATGGATAAAGCATGTCATTCTGAATAGTGTGGTGAGGGGGTGTATTAGCAATGAAATTTAATAGAGTGGAGTGTGAGAAATGCTATTTTATGCATTATCTTTTAGATTAAAACTGACATAGCACAACTAATGAAAGCTGATCTGATTTTTCTTGTAGCATGTTAAAGATATCTATAGAGATAAAAATAGAAAAGAAACACATTAAGCAAGTTCAATGCTTTACAGTGTTTTTGGTCATGGCCTTATAGGAGAATGATTCCACCATGGCACCCTGGCGACCTTGCGCATATCCATAAAGGTCACACAAACAAAGATTTGAACCATAGCTAACCTGAGTCTTATCAGAATGCCTTATGAGGCTCCTGGAACATAAGAGGATGGAATGCATGCAGGGAGCTTCTACAAGGCCACTTCCCGCTCACCTCGCGTGATCTCCTTGTTATTATAAAACAATTTCTCATCACTTCCTCAATTCTGATGAAGCTTCTGGAGTGCCACACTCAGAAAAGCACTTCAGAAACATAAGTTCACTTAGTTACCGTCTAGAGTTAGAAACAGCAACAGGGCATCCCGCTACTTACACCAAGGTGTACTGTTTGGTTTTAGTGCAGTTTTTTTGTTTTAGGACAAAGCATAGGAAGCTAGCACCTTTGGCTAATCTTTTTCTCTTGATAAAGTCATAAAGTAAATAATAAAGTGTTTGAATCTCAAAGTGGTTCACTGTGACTTTATCAGGCTTCAGCTTTGGGCTGGACTTGAATTTTATGTGCTTGAAAACTTCAGCTTAAGAAATTCATTTTGCATCATTGAAAGCTTATTTTTCAGCATTGAATCAACAAAGTTGTTAGTCTTGTTTCATGAGACCTTGCATTCCACCCTTGCGACCACACAGACATACACTACATCTGTATATCCATAATACAGTCTCTGAATGCCTGAATGTTCTCTGATATCCAGTTCTTATCCTTTCGTTTCAATGTGCTATTTTGTCTAGAGATATGGTTCTGCCAGGTCTCCCTTCCACTCTCCCAGGAAGTTAAATACTGGTCTTGAAGTAAAATTTTTACAAACAGCTGTCTACACACACACACACACACACACACACATATATGAACACATAGGTATATATTTTGAGGCAAGATCTCACTCCTATCACAGTTTTTACAAGCAGTTGTCTTTATACACACACACACACACACACACACATATATATATACTTTTGTTGTTGTTATTGTTGTTTTTGAGGCAGGGTCTCACTCCTATCGCCCAGGCTTGAGTGGAGTTGCATGATCTTGGCTCACTGCAGTCTAGACCTCCTGTGCTCAGATGATTCTCCCACCTCATTTTCCTGAGTAGCTGGGACTATAGGCTTGCACCACTATGCCCGGCTGATTTAACTTTTTTATCTTTTTAGTAGAGATGGGGTTTCACCATGTTGCTCAGGCTGGGCTCAATCTCCTGGACTCAAGCTATTCACCTACCTCGACCTCCCAAAGTTCTGGGATTCCAGGCATAAGCCTCCATGCTCACTGTCTTAACATTAATGTCAAATATCTCAGGAACCTAATTACCCAACTGGAAGGAGCAACTCAAATCACCTGTTAGATTGCATGATTTTTAGTTTTAATGAACCTATCTGCTTTTGAGACCTAGAATTGGCAGAAACTATAGGACAAAATATATAAAGACAGACTGAACTGACTAATTGAAAGATAAGCTCTCTGAGAAAAGGAATATGGTCTTTTTTTTATTGCTATTATTTCTGTGTGTAGAATAGTGTTAGGTACAATGTAAATACTCAATTATAATTTTTGATTGAATAAAGAAATATTAGAATAGCATAATATAACACAGCATAGACTAGAACAGTTTGTCCTGAGGGATGGTGAAAAACGTTCTATTATTTTGAAAAGGTACTAATTTTAGTCTTATGATTTAAAGTGACAAAGAATGACATGTCAAAAGGAGTTTATATTACATGGTAGTTAATTTTATGTGCTAACTTAACTGGTCTAAGGAATTCCCAGATGGCTGATACAACATTATGTCTGGGTGTTTCTATAAGGCTGTGTCTGGGAAAAGCTGGCATTTAAATTGGTAAACTGAGTAAAGTATATCACCCTCACCCATGTAGGCGGACATCATCTGATTTATTGAGAGACTCAGTACAGTAGAGAGGTAGATGAATGTGTTCTCTAACTGAACTGGGGCCGCCATCTTTTTCTGTCCTTGGAAATCAGTGCTCTTGGTTTTTAGGATTGAACTTGGGATGGGTGTTATATAATCACCTCCAGTTGTTTACAGGCCTTGAGACTCAGACAGAATTACAGTAGCTTTCCTGGGCCTCCGTCTTTTAGACAGCAGTTTATGAGACTTAGCTCTATAATCATGCGAGCCAAATTCTTATAATAAATCTCATTACATCCTTATTTGTACTATTGGTTATGTTTCTCAGGTCAATCATGACAAATGCACACACATCTTTAGTACCCCAGAGTATTTGTACTAGGTAAGGAGTAGAAGTGGAGAAATCATTTTGTTCTCTCTTTTAGTTGATGGTTTGAGAAAAGAAACAGGAAAGAAAAAATAAAAACTTATCTACATAATTTTAGTAACAAAATTTACTACTATGAATGCTACTTTGTATAAGGTAGTGGGTTTCATGTAGAGACACAGGTTATACTAAACCATTTGTTAAGAACACATAAGTTGGCAAGAGAAATGCTGACCTGAACTATTAGGTTGGTGCAAAAGTAATTGCAGTTTTGGACCACGAATTTTAAATCATAACGAGGCTCAAACACATCTTTATTAGTCAATATAGGAACCATTACAATCAACACATTTTTGTCAATGAGAAATTAGTTTGTTTATTCCTGTAGCGTAAAAATCCATGCTTCAAGATTCTACAAGCTCTTGGAAAGCATTTTCTGTATCCTGCTGGTTGTGGAAGCATTTTCTCTGCAAAAAGTTGTTAAGATGCTTGAAGAAGTGGTAGTCAGTTGGCAAGAGGTCAGGTGAATATGGCAGATGAGGTAAAACTTTGTAGCTCAATTCATTCAACTTCTGAAGCATTGGTTGTACAACGTGTAGTTGGGCATTGTCATGAAGAATTGACCCATTTCTATTAACCAATGATGGCTGAGAGTGTTGCAGTTTTTGGTGCATCTCATTTGTTTCTAAGATGTAATGGTTTTGCCTGGATTCAGAAAGCTGTAGTGGATCAGACTGGCAGCAGACCACCAGACAATAACCATGGCCTTTTTTTGGTGCAAGTTTGGCTTTGGGAAGTGCTTTGGACCTTCTTCTGGAGTCCAACCACTCAGATGGTCTTCACTGGTTGTCATATAAAATTTACTTTTCATCACATGTCACAATCTGATCGAGAAATGGTTCGTTTCTGTGATATAGAATAAGAGAAGATGACACTTCAGAACAACAATGATTTTGATTTTTGCTAAGCTCATGGGGCACCCACTAATCAAGCCTTTTCACCTTTCTAATTTGCTTCAAATACTGAACAACCATACAATGGTCAAAGTTGAGTTCTTCGGCAACTTCTTGTGTAGTTTTAAGAGGATCAACTTTGATGACTGCTCTTAATTGGCCATCGGAAATTGACAATGGAAGTACACTCCATCTTCAAAGCTCTCATCTTCTTTGCAAAACTTCTTGAATACCACTGCTCTGTACATTCGTTAGCAGTTCCTAGGTTAAATGAATTATTGATGTTGTCAGTTGTCTCCTCTGTTTTACAACCCATTTTGAATTCGAATAAGAAAATTGCTCAAATTTGCTTTCTTCAAACATCATTTCCATAGTCTAAAATACATATAAATAGCAAGTAATGTCATTAGCAAAAAAATAAAGTGAGAAATGACCATTAAAATAATGTATAAGATAACCACATTTATTTAAGAATGTATTCCATTATCAAATGACAAATTTCAACAATGCAAAAATACAATTCTATTTGCACTAACCTAGTAACGATATTTTATTTCTATTTTTGTTGGGAAAAATTTAAAATAAAGAACAAATACTGAGATACAAACATACATAATTCATCTCCAGAATTACTGTCCATTAAGATTTTATCACATTTAATTTCTGTTTTTTTCTTAAATAATAAAATATTACATACATGTCTAAAATTTGTTTTATCTACTATCTTTTTTTCTGTCCACAGCTATGCCCACAATCACTCCTATCACTGCAGTAAGAGTTGCAAAAGTTGGACACATGGATGAGACAGAGATCTGATTAATGAAAATAACTCTGTTTTAGAGGGAAGTGAACTGTAAATGAAATTCTAAAAATTCCATCCTACCTTCCAGGAGAGGTGGGTTACCTCTAAACTTAAGTAAAGTGAGTAGAACTTCCTCAAGATTCTTTGGAAGTAATGGTTTGATTTGAGTTTTCTGTTCTTCTGGAAATGTACAGGACAAAAGAGACAGATTGACTAAACGCTTTGATAATTCTGCAACAAAGTCTTACTGATGCTTTGGAATCAGCTTGTACTCTCTGAAAGTGTTCAGACAAATAATCCAAAAGTTTTCTGTGGACCAAATGAAAAGTGTGGGAAGTTATTGCCTTTAATTTTATCCCACTGAACCATCAAGAGGAGCAAATAACAGCAAATAAGCTTTGGCAGAGGAGAGACTGGGGGTGAAAAGCTAGATTCCTAGTAGGGAGAAAGCAACTTGACAGAAAAGAGTACACTCACCCAAAGAGAATTTTATGACTGAACTAAGCAGGCAGAGGGGAAAGTTTATAAAGGGGTTGTATAGAGGTGGAATTGTGTCCCCTCAAAATTCATGTGTTTTAGTTCTAACCCACAGTACTTCAAAATGTGACTGTTATTTGACAATAGGACCTTAAAATAGGTAATTAAGTTTAAATGAAGTCTTTACAGAGGGCCCTAATCCAAAACGAATGTTTTCCTTATAAGAATAGGAGATGATGACACAGGCACACACAGAGAAAAGACCACATGAAGTCGCAGAGACTTTCTCTTCTCTCTTTAGCTTGTAGTTGACTGCCTAGCTGCTTAGCAACTACAAGCCAAAGAGAGAAGAGAAAGAAGCCTCAGAGTACATTAATTCTGCTGACACCTTGATCTTGGACTTTCAGCCTCCAAAACTGTGGAAAAGTAAATTTCTATCATTTAAACCAACCAGTTTGTGGCATTTTGTTATAGTAGCCCTAGCAAACTAATACCATATGATAGATAATTATGGACATCATTCATGAATAACTATAAAGAAAAGAACATGGAGTCAAAAACCATGAGGCAAAACTTAAAGAAAATATGAGGATAGTTATAACATATTATTTTAGCTCTTTACTGAAGAAATATCAAATAAAAATAATAAACAAGAATATTTATGACTTAAATAACATAATTTGACAAATAATCTTGATTGTAGATTTTTTCTAATGTCTACTGAACAATCACAAATATTAACCATATATAATTGGACTCAGAAGAGAAGGGGAGGGTGGACTTCGGAAGAAATAGCTTCATTATAAATGAAGGCGATGAATGTGCTAATAGTTGGAGAGGAAAATAGCAACAAGAGATGTTGTTTACTTAAACAATTGTGCTTTAAATAATAGAAATAACACCATGAGAATAATCTAATAGACAGAAATCAATTAGCAATATAGTGGAAAAGGAGAAAGCTTACCCAAGTTTAGCCCATGAGTAGACAAAACAAGAGAGAATGTCATCGAGTATAAGAATGAGCAGTTGGTCATTGCTAAGAGTGCAGAATAATGGGAATGAAGGCAGAGTATCTGTGACAGGAATAGATGCGGTTATTAAAGGTTGCTGATATTCTCTTCTGATTGTTTTTGTCTTATCAGTGAAACAGGAAGTGAAATGATTAGCTGAGTGAAGGAGGTTTTGAAGATGTGAAGAGCAGAAAGATGAATGAAATAATCACCCTTGGGGTTAGGAAAGTGAGTAGCTTAGGAAAAGTTGTAAGTTTGCCACGGATAATGAAGGGCTCACTTGAGTGTGGTGAGGTGAGACTCATGAGCATGATTGTATGTGTCATCCCGGTCATGTCCAGATGCTAATCTGTTTGCACAGAGTAGGTAAAGATTTAGACTTAACCAAATTGGTGTGATTGTTAATTTTGGTTTTCCACGATGTGGTATTCTATTATTTGTATTAAACAGAAGATTGCATATATTTCAATTTATCTAATATCTTGATAAAAACTGATCTCTGAGGTTTGCTGTGCATGAAGGAACTGGGGAAATGGCAGATAGCAATGGGAGAAAAGGCAAACTGTGCTTTAATATTTTCCGTGAGTATAGATTACCTGTGTGATTTATAAAGTGTCATAAGTGTGTTTATAAATAATTTGAATATGAAATGACAAAGTTTAATGGACAAATTTTAGCTGTAAGATTAATATGAAATTTTACTAAAAAACACAAGAGTGATAGACGACAATAAGCTAAGTTTGGGCAAATGATTAAAAATGGCTACTAAAGCCAACAAATAGAACAATCCAACTCAAATCTAAATATGAGGGTCAATTTTAAGATAACCATAGTGTTTATATCAAGAAAAATTACTATTTTCCATTTTTGGAAATGTGCATGCATAGTTAGCTGTCAGATGTTAAGGTTATGTGTACAAAAGCTTGTTCAAGGGATATATAGCCAGTGATTAAAAACAAGAGTGACTAAACCTTAAAGAAAATGATGTATAAAAAGGTTATAAAATTTGCAAACTGAGCTTTATAGTTTCAATAATTTTATGAATAGTAATTGTCATTTGTTGAGTTGTGTCACAATTCATGACGTGGTATAAGTGCAAAGAGAGCATATGGGGTAAATCACTTTGCCTACATGAAGTGGTAGAGACATGTATAAAGGGGAAAAATTGACCATCATTTGGGTGCCTTTAAATTCTAACTTATGTCGTACATACACATAACTGATTAAATATATAATTTCAGTCTTTACATTTTAAAATTCTTCAATAAATCAGAATTTCATAAATTAGAAATATACTAAATGGATATATGCAAATACAGTACAGTGCTACACATATTGTTGGCATTTATTATATACTTCCTTGATAGACCTAATGTTCATTTCTCCCCAAATGTCAATTTTAAGATTATTGTGCCTTAGGCACCATTAATTTTAAACATTCAGCCTCATGATGTCTCATAATTTTCTTCTTGAACCAAGCAGTTATATCTCTAAATACAAAAACATACAAACGAACAATTTTTTTCCTCTTGCTTTGGAATTAGATCATCTTAACATTTAGTAGTCTGTTTAAATTGTACTGAAAGTACCTTAAGGAACAGGTACCTGACAAGTAACTTTATAACTGTAGTAGCCCAAAGAGAGGAGCACATCCTATTGATTGGATGAGTCTAAGAGAGATATCTGCTGGCTACATTTGAATAGCTACTCTGATACATCAGTAGTCCTATTTTTTAATATATAATTATGAAAAAGAAAAAAATTGAGTAAAATAATTGAGAATACTTACAGAATTTAGTTTATTCAAATGAAGTTGATAATTAGATTATAACTACAAGTTCACAATTAAAGAAGTAGAGGCACTTTAGAAAAATGCTGTAGATGTGCACATTGATAATAAAGGTACTTCTTTTAAATAAGTGGATATTATAGCCATATATCATATACCTAAAGTAATAGTAAATAAATGATTCTGAAACTAATATAGTATTTAGCTGGGCAAAATCATTATTGCAAGTCAAAATCTGAAAAAAAGAATGACAAATAACAGAAAACATAAAATGTTATCCTCAGATATTAACCCATAAAGTTTTACAACTGTCACACCTTTAAATACATATTGGTATCATAAGACCTTTCCTTTTTTCAACTCTATTTATTTATTAATGTCAATGATACCCAAAATGCTCATAAATATTATTATGCAGATTTTTTTCTACAATCACCATTTCCAAAGACACCCAGGAGAAGGAGGCATAATTTAAATAATTTTGCCGGTTTGCCACACACTGCCTTATTCGTACATTGCTTTAAAAAATCCATATAAAAAGAAAATTAAACTTCAACAAATAAAACAAAGAATTAAAGCCACTGAAAAAAAGTAATGTCTCATACATGAGATTGAACACTGGAAAAGGATTTTAGCCACTTGAAAAATCTTTCTCTTTTTATATGAGTTATGTACGATAGTCAGTGATGATATGTTTAGAAGTGGTTTATTCCTTTGATCAACTTCGCTAAACATAGAAGACTGAACTCAATCTCTTATAGCAAATTTCTTTAGGTTAAAACTAGTGGCTTATCTGGCCGTTCGATCTGAATCTTTCTCCTGTTGGCACTATTGCTGTATTGCACATTTGGTTCCTTTCCTCTGCAGGTGAGTTACTATATCAGTGACCTTTATTTTGTTTTAAAGAACTGTGACATTTTTGTGTACGAGAGTAAGGAGCACCAAAGGCATCTTCCCAAGACCTTCAGTTTTTTCTTGCATTAATGTCAGCTTCAGTCATACAGGGTTCATCTAAGGAACATCAATTCTTTACCTATCAAGGCCTCATGTCCCTTTTCTTTTTCACATGTTCCATAGAAAACACATTTTTTTTGTACTTCTATGCCATGTGACTCATAACTAATTTCACATTTCAAAAAATTGATGTTGATATTCCTACAGATAAGGAAAACTATTTTCCCTGGCTTCATCTAATATTTTTTCATTCTGCTTCCCTTCACTCAAATTATCCTCAAGTTAAAATAGAATCATTTTATTAAACTTATTTCCTATGTTGTTTCAAAACATTTTTGGAAAAAGTGTATTCTGACTAGAAATAGAAACCAATTATTTTCACTTACACATGAAGAAATTGAGATTTAGAGAGAGTAAATGATTTCCCCAAGGGTTGTCTATTTACTTGTTTTTTTGTTGTTTATTTTCTTGTTTTTGTTTCATTTAATATATTGCTCAGGCTTGCTTTTTATATCATTTTACCTTTTAAACATTTTAAAAAATTATGTCCTCTGTTAATTAAAGAAAGCTTAGATGTTCCCTGAATAATTATGTAAGAATAACTTGGAAATTGATGTTAATTTCCAAAAACTATTCTATATCTCCATCTTTATTCTTGTTTAATATATATATTATCTTATTAATTTCTGATTATTACCTACGGACATCAGTATTTTCCTCCTTTTGAATAGTAGTCTCAAATCTCTTCTTACCATGCAATCAATCCTTAAAGATTTCATGGGTTGTACTCCCAATATATTTATATTTATATTTTTATACATTTGATGAAATAGTACTATACACACACTTTTATATATTATGGAGCATTCTGTCAACATTTCAAATGATGAAATAAACATTAAAAATGTGTAAAAGGATTATTGTGTCCATCCCAACTATTTCTATATTTACAATTTGGCCTAGACACAAATAGTTCATTTAATAATATGTGAAACAGGACAAACTGACAAGATATGAAGATAATAAAGTGAACAAAGTGCATCTAATTTTGACCTTAACTTGACCATTGTTCTGCTGAAAGATGATGTATACAACAATTTGAATATACGATTTTCTAATGATAGCATTCTAACTTTCTATTCTATTCTTTCACTACCTTCATCCTATTGTAATGACTCTTTATATACATCAATATTATCAATGATTCCAATTTTTTCAGCCATGCAATCTATTCTACACCAACTCTCTCCTCTATTTTTATATGAAATCCACTCTTTAATCAACTCCTGCATATCTGTCCTTTTTCTCTTACCATCCCTGATCTGCCAACTCTTACAACAAGCTCAGTGCCGCTATGCTTTTCTCTTCTCTTCTTTTAATCCTAGGTTATAACTAGAGAGAAAGTTACAGAAAAATTTTACTCTGTGGTACTTCACCTGTATGGTCTTCACTTTCTGTTGAAACTTCAACATGTTTTTCAGCATTAATCCTTTTAATGTATATTTTATGCATTTGATCTCTGTAACTGTATATTAAAGATTCACCACTTTCCTCAAACCCTATGTCTTTCTCTTTGACTCTTAATCACTTTTGTTCAAAACTTTGCTGACTACTTTATGTGGTAAATGGAGTCCATGATGTATCAAATTTAATTTATCCATCTCTTTAGCCAATATTTATCATGCTCTTCATTGTTTTGGACATACAGCAGTGGAAAAGTGTTATCCTGGGGCTTTGTATTTCACGAGGAAGATTGATGTGGCAGATTCAGTTGTTCCCTCACTAGCCTCTTTTCTCATAATTGGGTTTAACTGGAACATAGAATTTAACAGTGATTATGGATGCAGGGTGCTGTACCTGGTATTTTAAACTTTATTTCATCTCTACTTTCTGATATTTTACCTAATTAATCTATATTAGTTGTATAATTTTTTTAGAGTCTGTATGAAACAGAAATCAATGACAAACCTGTATGAAGCTTAATAAGTACCAAACATTATGCTAAACGATAAACATGGAATATTTTTTTTAATCCTTGCCACATACTGAGAGTTTGGTAGGCAAGTATGCCTAAATATAAAATGCGAAGGTGAGATTTACAAGCGTTAACAAATTGGATCAAGGTCAAATATCCATTAAAGAGATAGACCTGTGATGTAAATCTAGGCAAATCTATCCAAGGAGCACATGCAATTAATCTTAGAACAGGAATTTCTAAGTAGCACAGGCATTTTGAAAATATCAATGAATCCTTCGTTGCATCTACTAAAGAGTTGATGTTTATCAACCACTCCCAATTTCTGGCTTACAAAGATGCTTAAAATTAAGAACTAAACCTGTGATGTGTCCTCAGAGGCTCCACAGGATGTGGTCAGTGTCTACCCTACCACCTTCATATTGAACCATTATTTTTTTAGACTCTGAAGCTCAAGCCTTGTGAGCTGTTTGCTATGTTTGTTCAGTGAATACTACATAATCTCTTGTATGTCACATCTTTTGCATGTGATATTCTTCCTGTCTGTGAAGATCTTCACAACCACACATACCTACCCTACTTCAACTACTGTACACCATTAAATCACTGTGATTGCAAATATAATAATGTTTTAGTTAATTTTTTTATTGTGATAGAATTGTAGATACCTATGAATTTGTAACAAATAATATAGATATATCTAGTCAACCCTTCACTCAGCTCCCTCCAGTGTTAAAATTGTGAATGATTATAGCACTTTATAATAACCCAAAATTAGCATTGATAGAGTCTACTATTATTCAGCTTTTATGTTTTATTTGAATTAATTTATGTGTGTGTATTTACTCCTATACAATTTGATCATATTTGTAGGGTTGTGTCATTATCACCACAGCAAACATACAGAAAAATTCCATCATAAGGATCCTTTGTGAACTCTTCTGTAGCTAAAGCCACCTTTCTTCCTCCTTCCTTCATAATTCCAGGCAACAACTAATTGTTCTCTCTCTCTATGATATTGTCATTTTTTAAACAATTTTATATAAATGGAATTTGTGTAAACTCTTTCATTTTTTTTTCTCTTTTTTTCTTTCTTTGGTAACAGTCTTTTTACTTTTCAGGACAGTTTTACATATACAGGAAAACCATGAAAATGAATCAGAGAGTTCCAATATATTCAGTTTCCTGAGAGTTAGCATCTTATATTAGTATGGTACAATTGCTGTAATGAATGAAAGAAATATTGATACATTGGCATTAAATTAGATGTTTTATTCATATTATCTTAGTATTTGCATATTTTTTTTTCTTTTCCAGGATCCCATCTAGAATACTATAATATATTATATTTCGTTGTCAAGTCTCCTTAGGTTTGTCTTGGCTATGACAGTCTCAAGATGTATTTGTTTTGATGGTCTTGAAGGTAGTGTTGGATATTGTGAAGAATATCTCTCAACTGGATTGTCTGATGTTTTCCCCACGATTAGACTGAGATTACCAGTTTTGGGGAGAAAGACCACAAAGGTAAAGCGTCATTTTTAGTTTCATCACATCTTGTCAAGAGATATGCTATGAATATGACACTGTTGCTATTTCTTTGATCTTCTAGCTGAGACAATGTTTGTCAGATTTTTCCACTATGAAGTTTTTTGTTTCCTTTTCAAAACTGTACTCTTCGGAAGGAAGCCACCATGAGTAGTCCATACCTAAGAAGTGTGGAGCTATGCTTTACCTCCTTGAAGGTGGAGTGCCTACATAAATCATTTGGAATTCTTCTGACCAAATGGTTTCCCTCTTCTCCTCCATTTATTCATTAATTTTGTCACTTTATATCAGTATAAATTTATGAATACTTATTTTATATTTTTGTTATAATTCAATCCTATTTTATTTTATTGCTCCAATTCTTCCAGCTTTGTCCCCTGGTGGCTCTTTAGTTAGCTCTTGTGTCACTTTCAAGTGAATGTGGAATTGTTTGTTTTTGTTGTTGAGGCATCCTCATTTTCTGTCCAAACAAGATGCTCCAGGCTCACCTTACATATTTACTTCCTCAGTCCTAGAATTAGCCATTTATCTAAGGAGATTCCTCTTCTTGGAGAGTGGTGTCAGAAACTAAAATATGGTTACTACATGTGCTCAGTATGTTACCTTATGAGGCTGGCTATTTTTTTTTTAACTCACTGTAAATCCCTTGAGATTCATTCAAATTCCTGTGTGTTTCAATAGTTTGTTCCATTTTATTGCTGAGTAGTATTTCATTGTATAGTTGTATCAGAGTTTAAGCATTCACCTACTGAAGGACATCTGAAATGTCTCTATTCTTAGAATATTACAAATAACATTTGAATTATGAACGTTTATGATTTCTGAGAGTACAATGACTGGGTCATATGGTTGAGACATGTTTAGCTTTATAAGAAACTGGAAAGATGTTTTCCAGAGTAGATGTATCATTTACCTTCCCGTCCCACCAGCAACCTATTATTGATCATGTTTCTCTGTATCCTTGCCAGCATTTGCTATTATTATTATTTTAATCTATTTTATTAGATGTATAATAATATTTTACTGTAGTTTTACAATAATGTTTGATGTACTGCATGGAAAGGAGGAAGGAAGGAAGGAAGGCGGGAAAGAAGGAAAGAAAGCAGGCAGACAGGCTTGTTACCAATTAAGGATGCTTCATTGATTGTTGTTTATTGAATTTAAAATGTTAAAAAATGACAAAAAAGTGCACCATAGAATCAGTAATAAGTAGCTAATATCTGTTCCTCCTTTATATATCAGATAATAGGCTACTTTCTCGTAGTAGCTTTACTTGATCCTGCAGCCTTGATGAGATCATCTATTTACATATTGTAGTAACTCTCTGTTCATTTTCTCCATAGTACTAATAATAATATTAATTATATCCATGTGTATTTAATTGATTAGTTTCACTCTTCTCACTAGACGACACTCCATGAAAACAAAGACTTTACCTACTTTAATTACTACACCATCTCCAATGCCTACTGCAAGTTCTGACATATAGGAGCTCAATACATATTGCTAAATATATAGATGTATTCTTAATTAATTAATACACGTTTGAAATGATATAATTTAATCTTCTTAAAGTTCTATTTACTTATTTATAAATAGAAAATTGATTTAGATCAATTATAAGACTTCAGACTTCCAGTTATAGGGACTTGCTAAGTGATAAACAGTTTTTCCCTTTATAAATTGCCTTATCCCCATCCCCCACCTGGACAAATGCATCGACTCATGTTTGTGTCTTCCAGGAAGCTTCAGTTTCTAGGTATCTTGTGGGAGGAGGTCATGGTTCCTGCTGTTTTTATACTTATTTAGAAATTAAAACAATCTTAGACACATAAAAAAGACAATACCCTAGTACCTAAGAAATATTTGGTTGATTGGGGTAATATTACAAAAAAAACTTATCAATACAGAGTGATTTTAAATGTTAATAGTTAGTGAACTATAGTTGTAAGATATTTCAGAATTATTCAAATACTGAGATTAGGACAGATTAATTTCAATGTATTTATTGAAAACATTTTCGTGGCACAAATTATTCACCAAATTTATTACTAGATGAGTAAAAACTAAATTATGTGCTATGGGCTAGGATAGCCAATCCGGTAAAATCCAAAGTGTTTATCTCCCCACTAAAACAGGAAGTAATAAATAATATTCAGTATCAATCAATAAATAGCACCTATGTACGTTTTGATGGGAAAGGAAGCTAAAATCACTGTCAAAGGGCATGGTTGGTGATGAGGTCATTTTTAGTTAAGTGTAGAATATTCTCCAAAGAAATCGTATTATGTCTAAGCAATTTTCAGTCCTTTTTTGCCATAGCATAGTCTTACATAAAGATTGATAAAGCATAATTTAATCTTTATATATGGAAAAATCTGAGAAAAATAGATAACTTATCAGTGCATATAAGCAATCTAAATTGTCTAGTTAGAGAATTCAGGCCAAATTGCCTCATGTTTAAACAAACAGCAACTTAGATGCTTTGTTCCTTCCTCTCAATTTTGTCCTAAGGAGTGCTGATAGAGTCTGCTATCCCTTGAAGTTTGATTTCTCCTCCTTAGTTTTAGCCATACACATAGAAAGCTACTTATCTATAATCTATATCCCTAGCTTATCTTTGCAGAGCTACATTGATTCCAGCGGGATGCTAGCAGAAGTTATACAGAGCTTCCAAGTCACAGCCTTAAAGAAGGTTGAGTATCTTTAGTTCCACTGACTAGGAGAAGAATGGTTAATACCTCATTCAAAAAATGAGAGTTAAATAAGATAATTCATGTAAAACATAATAATATTGGATATTATTAATTACATTATTATCAATTATATATTAGTTATTGATTTTCATCCTTATAAAATACTGTAAAATAAAAATTACACATTGGCAGCTCCAAGGAAAATGTTATTAGAATGAGGCCAGAATTCTATATCCAGTATTAAGTGCATTCTTGAATTTCATTCTGAATCTCCTGAAGCCAAAACAAAATAAGAAAATGTAGCTACTTACACAATCTACTGTGTCCATGAGGAAGTATTGTGTCTGAAGGAGAAACAAGAATTCTAAATACTGATATATTAAAGTAATTTCTTTCATGACCTTTTAATAGATGAACAGTAAGCTCTGTACCTACTTCTGTACCTCTATCAATATAATCTCAGGTGAAATTTCAAAGCTTAATGAGGTAAATGCAGTTCTGTAGGAGTCAAGGACAACATACAGGCAGAATGGCAGCATGCGTAAAGATAGAAACTGACTTATAAATCTGGATTTGATCTTACCTGTAAATTTTTAGGCAAATACTTATCTTAAACAAATGCAGACCCTTGGACAGCCTAGGAGACTAATAATACAAATTCATTCAGTGTCAAAGAAAAATTTTAAAATGCACTGAGATTATTTTTATTAGCTATTTATATCATGTTAGTAGTAAAGGTTTCTTGAAGAGTCACAGGAATAAGTTTATTTTCAGAATAGCAAGGCACATTTCTTATGGCCAGAAGAATTTTCTGCAGAAACAATCAGTCCTCACAGGGAACCCGGGGCTTGTAAAGCCTGAAATTTCATGTGGGAAGATGTTGTATTGTTCCCAATTTATATGGTTGTTTTGGTAGCTTCCATGTAAGAAAATTGTATCACTTGTATTTCTCTGTTGACATCTTTCCATCAATCTTTCCATCTTCCTCAAAGGTTGGGGTCAGAATATGGACTAACACAAAGACTTAAAACCTAAATATTAGATTGATTTGGGGGAATTAAGAACAGCACGACAACAAAACTTGGAAAAGGAAATGATACTAGAATGCTAGGACTTTACTCAGGCCCTTTAAGCAAAGACCTTGTAAATATTTACTAGTGAGGATGGACTTTCAATAGAATATGACTATTATTTCTTTTGGGATAGCTTAACAGACTGCATTTTAAAAATATATAGTTCAAAATAGTGAAGTGGACATTTCTCCATTAGATTCTGGAATTCCATTAGTTTTAACAAAAGAAGTAGAAATGCATGAGTTTCCAACATAGGCTGAAAGCAATAAGCACTCAGTAAGGAATCTAGTGGATAAGCAAAACAGGAGCTAAAAGTGTAGATCCTTGTTTTCTGACATAAGTACATGAGGTGTTAGTGTTAGAAATGTTAATGGGTCAGAAGACTCCTTCAGCCCCGTTCTCTCTGAAATGGAAGTTTGTGATACCTAAAATTTACAAGGGCTGAGGGTTTCTTTGACCCAAACATGCAGACTGAAGACTAGTGAAATACACACACACATGCATACACACATGTGTGTGTATATACATATTTCTTTTTAAAATTTGTTTTCAGAGTACAGAATTTTAGAATGGATTTCACACTTGGACAATATTCCTTGTGAGTATAGAGACAGAAGAACTTAGGTAACACATAGAATTTTCAGTGCTAACATATTATATAATAAGACTTTTTGCCAAAATGTCTCTGAATAATATGAGTGATACCTGGCCAGTGAGAGAGATTCTGTGAGTGAATGTTTGGCTAACATGTCAAAGCAGTTTGACTATTACCAGAGTTATCCCTGATTCCAGAGTATGCTAAATTGGTTCAAAGATATGAAGATCAAAGAGTTAACTAACTTTTCTCCTTCAGGCATGGTTGTGTTTAAGGGAAGATATTTTGCTACAATGGAGCCAAAAGAGATAAGTGGAGAAAGCTGGAAATATGCCCAGTTTCTCTAATCCTAAGATCTTTGGGAAAATAACTATTTTATTTTCTTATTCCCTTGAGGTGTTTTACTAATCATGGATCTTACTAAGCTTTCTTAGGAAGGGAAAGCATCTGACAAGGAGTAGAACGTTTGTCTCCAACAATTGTCCCTGCTCCCACTACTTTTTAAAAATGTCCTTAGTAAAAAGTGTATATGAGGTAAGATTATATTGAAAAAAATGAATGTAAGAAAAAATTATTATATTAGAGAGAAACATAGTGTGTATAGTTATCAAAATGGCAAACTGTTAGGAACTCTGACATCAGGATTGTTGTCCATAAGCAGAAAGAGGAACCTAGAGTTAAAAAACAAAAACAAAAACAAAAACAAAATAAAACAAACACACTTAAAAAAACACAGTGGCAGACTCCAGAGGGCAAATTGAAACAGATTTATCAATTTAAACTATATCTTAAAGCTTCAAAATGAATATAGCATTGTATTGATTCATAGACAGGACATAGAGAAGTTGAGCAAAAAGTTCACATATAAACCCAAATAGACACAAGAATGTAACATATAATAAATATGGTCCCTCAAATTATACTAAAGGTGTACTGTTAAAAAATTACTAATGGAAAAACTGAATCATTCAGATAAATGTGAAGTTTGAATGTCTCCTTACATATACTCATATCAGGATATATAACAATATTTCAATATTAAAAACATAAATTTTCTAGAAGAGATAGAGTTCAATGTAAACAAATGAAATAATAAATGTAGTAGAGAGAAATATGCTTAATTTCCTTACATATAGAGAATATGTATAAATTCATTTGTAAACTTGGATTGGAGAAGGTTTTTCCAATTATGATTTGATATTTGGAATCCATAAAGAAAAATATTGATAAATTTTCTTATACAAATGTCAAAATATCAACAGATGTTAAAGTTTTCTTATACAGATGTCAACTTCTGGGTAAAAAATATAGAAAAAAAAGCCCATTATAAGCAAAATCAGGAAACAATTGACAAATTAGGAAAAATGTATTTTCAACTCATCTACCTAAATTAGAAGTGCTAATCTTCCTAATTATATAATGCTTTGTGTTTGCTAGAATTCATGTGTTGGAAGCTTAATCCCCAATGCAACAGTTTTAGAAGGTGGGGCCTTTTTGGGGGTGTTGGGGGTGTTTAGGTCATGAGAGCTCTGTCATCATGAATGAATTAACGCCTTTATAAAAGGGCTTGGTAGAGAGAGTTTGCGTCTTTTTGCCTTTCACCTTCTGCTATGTGAGAACACAGTATTTTCTCCTCTGAAGTGTACAGTTTAAAGGGCACCATCTTGAAAGCCAAGAGCAGCTCTTATAAGACACCAGATTTGATGGAACCTAGATATTGGGAGTTCCAGCCTCCAGAACTTGGAGAAAATAAATTTCTATTCTTTATAAGTTACCCCGTCTCAGGTATTTTGTTATGGCAGTATAAATTGACTAAGACAGAAATTGATACTAGAAGAGTGGTATGTGGCTATAAAAATCCCTAAAACTGTGGAACCAGCTTTGAACCTTAGTACTGGGTAAAAGTTAGAGTATTTTTTTAACTAATAAATAATAATTGTGTGTTTATGGGGTACAATACAGTGTTTCAGTACATACATATATAATGATCAAATCAGGATAATTAGCATATCCATAACTTCAAATATATATCTGTTTTTGGAGTGAGAATAACATCTTCCTTTTTAGCTGTTTTTACAAATATAATACATTATTATTAACTATAGTCAACATACTGTGGAGTAGATCCCCAAAACTTATTCCTCCTGTCTAACTAAATCTTTATACCATTTGACCAACATCTCCCCTTTCCCTGTCCACATTCCCCACCTCTAAATCACCATTTACTCTCTACTTCCACAAATATGACAATTTTAGACTTCATATATAAGTGTTATCATATGTTATTTGTTTCTCTGTACCTGGTTTATTCTACTTAGTGTAATGTTCTCTGGGTTCATTTATGTTGTTGCAAACAACAGAATTTTCTGTTTTTAAGGCTGAATAATATTTCATTGTGGATATATAACACATTTTAAAAAATCCATTCATTCCTTGATGGACACTTTGTTTATTTTCATATCTTGGCTCCTGTGAATAGTGTTGCAATGAACATGAAAATGTAGACATCCTTTCAAGATACTGATTTCAATTTCTTTGGGTATATACCTAGAAGTAGGATTGCTGGATCATATGTTAATTCTATTTTTAGCTTTTTAAGGAACCTCTGTGCTGTTTTCCAAATTGGCTGTACTAATTTACAATATTCCCAGGAGTGTACAAGGGTTTCCTGTTCTCCACATCTCATCAACAATTATTATCTTTTTCTTTTTAATAATAGCTCTGCTAATAGGGGTGAGGTAATATCTCATTGTGGTTTTAATTTACATCTCTCTGGCGATTAGAGATGTTGATGATTTAAAAATATATCTGTTGGCAATTTGTATGTCTTTTTTGAGAAATATCTATTCAGTCCTTTTCTCATTTTATAAATAAGGTTATTTTGTAGTATGAGTTCCTTGAATATTTTAGATATTTGTCTCTTACCTGATGTACGATTTCTAAATATTTTTTTTCAGTCTGTGACTTGTCTCTTCACTTCATTAATCTTTTTTTACTATGCAGAAGTTTTCCTGGCTTGATGCAATCCCATTTGTCTATTTTTGATTTTGTTGCTTGTGCTTTTGGTGTCTTATCCAATAAGGCACAATCTTATGGAGATTTTCCTCTATGTTTTCTTCTATTAGTTTTACAGTTTCAGGTTTTACATTTAAGTATTTGATTAATTTCTAGTTGATTTTTGTACGTAGTGTAAGATAAAGGTCAACTTTTATTCTTCTGCGTGTGGATATCCAGTTTTCCCATCACCGTTTATTGAAGAGACTGTTCTTTCTGAATTGAGTGTTCCTGCACCATTCTCAAAATTCAATTGACCATAGATGTGTGGTTTATTTCTGGACTCTTTATCCTATTCCATGGGTTGAGGTGTATCTTTTTATGCCAGTAGCGTGCTGTTTTGATTGCCATACCTTTGTAATATACTTTGAAATCTGTTTGTGTGTTGTCTCCAGCTTTGTTCTTTTTCAATCTTTGGTCAGGATTGTTATGGCTCTTCAGGATGTTTTGTGGTTTCATAAAAATTATTGTTTGTTTTTTTTTTTCTATTTTTGTGAAAAATGACACTGGAATTTTGATAGGGATTGCATTAAATCTCTAGACCACTCTGTGTGATATGGACATTTTAATAATGCTAGTTCTTCCAATCCATTAATATGGAACATTTTTTCATTAATTTATATTATCTTTAATTTCTTTCATCAATGTTTTATCACTGTAGCATAGATACCTTTCACTTCCTTGGTTAAATTTCTTCCTGAGTATTTTTTTTTTTTTTTGATGCTATTATAAATGAGACTATTTGCAGATGCTGGAACAGTTTTGAAGTGAATGCTTGAATATGCCAAAGGGCGCAAGCAGTGAGCCTTGGCAGCATCCACATGGTGCTAATTCTGTAGGCACAGGATAAAGAAGTTCCGGAGGCCTGGCCTTCTTCCCCTAGATTTCAAAGGATGTCTCCAAAAGCCTCCCAGGGAGAGAGAACTTCTGCAGGGGCAGAACCACCACAGACAGTCCCTGGTAAGGCAAGGCTGTATAGTAACCATGGGGCATGGGCTGCTTCAAGAGCCCATAACTGTAGAGCCACAGCATGTAACACCAGCTTGGGAGGGCCACAATCTCCTAATTGCAACCTGTGAGAGTAGCATGATCAATACCCATCAAAGCTGCAGGAGTAAGGCCACCAGGAGCATTGAGGGCTCACCCCTCACTTCAGTGCGTTTGGACAGTAGGACATGGGGTAAAAGATTACTTTCAAGCCTTAAGATTTTATGTTGTCCCCGTTGGGTTCTCAACTTACTTGAGACCTGTTGTCCCTTTA
This sequence comes from Colobus angolensis palliatus, assembly GCF_000951035.1. NCBI lineage: Eukaryota > Metazoa > Chordata > Mammalia > Primates > Cercopithecidae > Colobus > Colobus angolensis. Next base: position 2,763,841 of record NW_012115544.1, on the reverse strand, counting down.
TTCTTTTTTATTTCTCCTTTTTGGAATGGCAATGTCTGATCTATATCTGTCCTACAGTTATAGTGTGGAAGCACATAACTTGTTTGATTTCACAAGATTACAGTGGGAGAATTTGTTTCAGGAAGAACTGTACCTAAAGTTTCACCCATATGTTGTTTAGGTAAGACTCAGGTCTTAGACTTTACAGTTGGTGCTGGAATGAGTTAAGACTTTTTGCTACTATTGGGATGGAACGTATGTATTTTGTTTGTAAGAAGGATGTGAAGTTTGGGGCCAGAAACAGAATGTTATGGCCTAAATATATCCCCTAAATTTTACATATTGGAAACTAAATCCCTGATGTACTAATGTTGAAAGGTGAGGCCTTTTGGGAAGTGTTTATGTCATGAGGACCCTTCCATTGTGAATGAATTAATGCCATGATAAAAGGGCTTGACAGAGAAGTTCACCCCATTTTGACCTCCATCTTCTGTCATGGAAGGACACAACAATCCTGCCCTCTCACAAACACAGCATGCAAAGCATCATTTTGGAAGGAGAGAGCAGTCCTTTCCAGACACTGAATATGTTGGCACCTTAATCTTAGACTTCCTTATCTCCAGAAATGTGAGAAAATAAATATCTGTTTTATGTAAATTATCCAGTCTCACATGTTTTGTTATAGAAGCATAAATGGACTAATAGATGCAAATACTTCAAAGATACATAAAACATGAGATATTGAAGAGATAAATCACAGAAAAATAAATTTAAATGTTTTCTAAAAATTTTTGAGAGTCTTCAAACTCATTCGTGAGACATGCAAATTAGAAATACAGCAAGATTTATTTTTATTTCTATGATTAACAAACATGCAAAATGATGAGAAAATATTCTCTTTCCCAAACTAAGGAGAACCAGGTTATTTCATACATAGATGGTGGGAGAAAAAATGGTGTACTTCTAATAAAACTAGTTTTAGCACTACATCAAAATAAATACTTCTAGCCTGGGAACAACAAATCTCACTGGGAATTTATCTTACATATGTTTCTGCATAGATTGGACAAATTATTGCATAAAGTAATTCACTGAAATATTGTCTGTAACACCAAGAGAGTGGAAACAACCCAGTTATTTATTAATAAGGGGCTAGTAAAATAAACTATAATACCGTTATCACAAAGCAGAAAAAGATAATAAGTTAACTTTCTATATTATAATACTAAAGAGCTCAAGATACATGTGATGAAAAAGCCAGTCTTCAGAATATTGTATAGAGCAAGCTTTATTTTTTGGAAGAAAAAGGAAAATAATTGCATACAATTACATTTGCATAAAGCCACTTTGAAGTGATGCATCCAAAAGTAATGACAATGGTTACCTCAAATGCATTGAGGTGGGCTAAATTAGGCTGACAGTGATGGGTAAGCCTTCAACATCTTGTTTACAATTGTATGTCTCTTGGATTTTGAATGTATTGTATATCCTAAATGAATGTAAATGTAAAATAAAGATATAAAAATTCAAAAGGTAATTAGTCAAAATATTATATTCATAGCATTTTTTGTTGCTGAAATAGTCCCAAATCCCTTTTTTTAACTGATGAAAGAACATACTAGGCATAATTACTTGGTCAAGTTCACAAAGACAGATTTTCAGAAAAAACAAACTAGACCTGCAGTAATGTACATTGTTAACATCTGATTAATGTTCTGGTGAGTCTTTCTAAGACACATCCTCAAGTTCAGTCTTCACAATGGAGGCTGCACATTGTCAGGGAAATATGTATATCCAGGTTCAGAGTCAAAATGGAAGTGCATTTGCCTTCTTGCTCAAATTATCATGTTATAAATAAATGTGATAGGTCAAGATAAACCCATAAAGTTGATCTACAAGGACAAACTAACAAAAGTAAAGGAGGCATACAACATGTAGAAATGTTCCTCATAAATACCTATGGTACATCTGTGAATAGAAACAAAATTGTATACTCTTAGTTGTGCTTATTGAGACAGGAAACAGATATGAGTAATTTGCTTGAAAAGTGAGATTGTGCTATCTTAAATACAGCAGAAATGTTACAATTGAACATCATCATTAAAGTGAATAAAAAATTTCCCTTTCATCAAATCTTCTAGGAGTTGAATTTTTAAAAAAATTAATGTTAAGTTTATATTATAAAATATTATCTATTGACTTTCACAACATTTTTAAATTATTAGCTTATATTTTCCCAAGTTATTATATTGAAAATCTCTTAATAGTGTGTTTTCATGGTCTCTGAATGTCATAAAGAGTTGTGATTTTTTCATGTTTCTATAATATGTATTTCACTGTCATCATAATTGCAAGTTTTTAATCTTAAACTAAAATTCGGTTCATTATGCTTCAATGAATCAAGGAAAAACATGAGTGAACAGACACAAAATATTATTTTTCTGTTTTTAATCTTCATCTTAAAATATAATTTCTATGAAACAGCAGAGTTCACAAGGGATTAAATTAATATGGAAAGCTTTAAATCAGGACCTATTATCTATATCCATAGTGTAAGGAGTATAAGAGTTTAGAATTAATCCTGAATTTTTGTTTCTCTTTTCCATTACTCTCCTATGGTATGTAATGCAATGTGTTTTTTGTCTTGTTTTGTTTTGTTGCTGAAAAGGGCATTAAAAACTCCCACTGGGAGCTGAAAAATACAACAGCAGTTTTCCAAAATGTAGATCTAGGAAAATTAGTTTGTTTCACATTTTTTTTTGCACCATGCTCTGGGGTGTTTTGATCACCTCTTATTTATCCTACCGGTGAGGAAGATATCGTCTCCTTTACCTAATATGAAAAACAAACAAACAAACAAAAAACACTAAATATATGATGATCAATATTGCACAAATGAAATCAAACAAGTTTATTGTTAAAACATACCCATAGCTCCAGAGTAGTACCAGGCATGATACAAGGCCATGCAGAGGGTGCACGAGGGACAAAGCGGAACAAACAAGGGCTGTGGGAGGCAGGCTTCGTAGTAATGAGAGGGTAAGGTACCTGGGAAAGACGTGAGCTTGTTTTAATAACTTGTTTGAGGTGGCAGGCATAAAAAACCTGTTAGGTTGAGAACCAGATGGGGAGCAGCTGCCTCACCTGATCCAACTAACTGGGTCAGAGTATGTCTGTTGAGAGCAAGGAGACTCACCTTTAGAACTTTTGTGCCCCTCAAGTCTCAAAATGTGAAAACAGCAGCATGTGAAACTGTAGGCTTATAATACTTAAGATTGTAGTCTAAAGTATTACAGTAGTCCTCCCTTATCCATTGCTTCACTTTCTGTTATTTCAGTTACCCACAGTCAACCAGGGTCCAAAAATATTACATGGAAAATTCCAGAAATAATTCATAAGCTTTAAATAGTGTGCCATTATGAGTAATATGATAAAATCTCACACTAGCTCACTCGGTTCCACCCATAACATGAATCATCGCTTTGTCCAGTGTATCCAAGCTGCACACACTACCCACTTAGTATCCCTCTAGGGTATGATATTAACTGTTGAGGCATCACAATGTTTTTGTGCAGTTAAGTCTTTTTTTAATTATGGTCCCAAAGTGCAAGACTAGTGATGCTGGCATATTGTTATAAATGTTCTACTTTATTTTTAGTCATTGTTGTTAATCTTTTACTGTGCCTAATGTAGAAATTAAACTTTATCATAAGTATTAATATATAGGAAAACACATAGTATATATAAGGTTTGGCACTAGCACAGTATTAGGCATCTACTGAGAGTCTTGGAACGAAGATATTTCCATTTCCCCTGTAATTAGTCAGGGTTCTCTAAAGGGACAGAACTAATAGGATAGATGTATGTATGAATGGGGGTTTATTAGGAGAATTGACTCACACAATCACAAAGTGAAGTCCCACAATAAGCTTTGCGCAAGTTGGGGAGCCAGGAAGCCAGTCCAAGTCCCAAAACCACAAAAGAAGGGAAGCTGATAGTGTAGCCTTCAGTCCGTGACTGAAGCCTGAGAGCCCCTGGCAAATCACTGCTTTAAGTCCAAGAGTCCAAAAGCTGAAGAACTTGGAGTCTGTTGTTCGAGAGCAGGAAGCATCCAGCACGGGAGAAAGATAGAAGCTGGAAGACTCAGCCAGTCTAGTCCTGCCAGGTTCTTCTGCCTGCTTTTCTCCTAACTATGCTGGCAGCCGATTAGATGGTGCCCACCCAGATTGAGGGTGAGTCTGCCTCTCCCAGTCCACAAACTCAAATGTTAATCTCGTTTGGCAGCACTCTCACAAACACACCCAGAAACAATACTTCGCAGCCTTCAATTGGATCAAGTTGATACTCAATATTAACCATCACACACCCTATAATGGGGGATTATTGTTTACTTCTCATGAGAGAAGTTTCCTATTTGCTTTTTGTTTGCTTTTGTTGTTCCTTAGACTAAATTTTCTTGTCTCCCCGAAAGCTCATGAGATACATCATTCTTTTATGTGAAATGTTCAATATTGCACAATTAAAATTTTATATAGCACCCCCAGCAACTGAAATAGCTAAAAGGATGGACTGCGGATTGAACAACAACAAAAAGATTATATTGCTATGTAAAAATGTTAAGGCATATTTATAATTTTATAGAGCATTCTATTGTGATGATTTTATTATCCATAAAATATAAAGAGGTAATAGGCCATGTGTTAAAATGAAAAGATAACACAGAAACTAGTGTAGGAAACCCGAGTTCTAATCCTGGTTCTTTTGGAAGTACTTTAATAGTTCCAGTCATCGGTTTCTCCAGTAAAAAATAGTAATGATGAAACAAGATGAATTTTATTTTCTTCCTTTCTCTAAGATTATTTTAATCTGTTTACATATTTTAAAAATATTTGGACAGTATGTGTGTATATTTTATTTTTATTTGGTAAAAATATGGTCCAAGGATGATGAAACAGACTGCTATCAAAAGATAATTGTGTCCGCCTGTAATCCCAGCACTTTGGGAAGCCGAAGCAGGTGGATCACCTGAGGTCAGGAGTTTGAGACCAGCTTGGACAACATGATGAAACCCCATCTCTACTAAAAATACAAAAATTAGCTAGGTGTGGTGGCATGAGCCTGTAAATCCCAGCTACTCCAGAGGCTGAGGCAGGAGAATCGCTTGAACCCGGGGGATGTAGGTTGCAGTGAGTAGAGATTGTGCCACTGCACTCCAGCCTAAGTGACAGAGTGAGACTCCAAAAAAAAAAAAAAAAAAGAAAAAAAAAAGATAAGGGTGTCTATCACCTAATACAAAAAGGGACAGAGGTTAAGAGCAAATGCCTCCAGTAAAACATTTTACTGATGTTCACCTTGTTGATTATGCACTGACTCATTAATTTATATTGTAACATTATTGCAGCCACAATAATAATTAATATATGGTATTTACAAAGATATCATCATTAAAAACAGCTATAATTGTATAATATTCATGTTAATAAAAGTTGTTCAGATAAATTGTAGCCACTACTGTTTGGGCCATTATGAGAAGATATTTTGAAGAAAAGCATCTACTTTCCATTGCAGAGATTATATTTATTCTTTTAGAATGTATTGAATACAAGATTGGATGAAAATGAGTTAACAACAACAACAAAAATGAAGGGGAAGTAGTTGCCCTATTTTCTTTTCCCTTAATCCTTCTGGGAAATGCAAACACAAAGAGAAAGATCTAGCTTTGGTAGAAAGGACAAGTGAATAAAAATGAACCTCAAAACTACTGTAGACGAAAGAGTAGAGTGTATGAACATTCCTTTTCCTATGTAGGTTTGGGGAGATTATTATTTTGTTGTTGTGGAGTGTGAGGTGTGCGATACAGTTGTGTTGTTAGTGGGTTCTTGAGGTATTATATGTTATTCTCAGTTATTCAGTTTTTCCTCTCTCACCTGTTGAAAATGTTTGCAGACAATTTTCTGTTTTGAAATGGTAGAAGAAAGTAAGTGGGGCTGATGGTAGAAGAAGAAAAGTTTAGAATTGGTCTGAAGTTTAGTTGTGAGTAATGATAAGAGTAATGAAATAATAAAAGTAATGAAAAAGGGCTTTTTATCTTTTTCTAAATTGCCCAACCACCTTTACTGGAATAGGACAAATAGGAATAAAGTGGCAGAACTTTTCTGCCCAGGAATGTCATGGATTTGTCTGAAGCTTCCCTTTTATTCATCTTCCTGGATGTCACCCCTGTGGCTAGACAAGGTATGTTTGGAATCCAGAACCTTGCCAACAGTATATCCAAACTACACTGTGAAGTAAATATGTGTTAAAAAAATCAGCTGCAACTGAGCTTTCATGTTGACAGCATCATCAAATGTTTTATATAATTTAAATCTATTTATGCACTATTGAATGAAATTGATTTTTTAAAGTTTTTGCTCTTTTTCAACTTTGAGAAATCTTCTCAGAGGAGTCTTCTATATGTTCTTTATCTTAGTACATTATTTTGCTATTGATTGTTAGAATTACGACACACACACACACACGCACACACACATTTCACTAGCAGCAAGCAATTTGAAATTAGTGGTCAGGTTATTCATCTATGTTATCCTGGTGTGGAGTAGAATGATGAAACATAAAAAGCAAGCAATGGTCAGTTTTGTTATTAACCCTTCTTTTGATTGATTCTCATAGCACCCACACCTTTATTATCCACTTGTCAAAATTTTACCAATCCTTAAATTCTTATCTCAAATACTTACTTCTGTAAAGTATTCATTTTTACTTTGCATCTTAATCAAGACATTATTTTCCCTCTGCATCCAATAGCATTTTATGTTTCTTGTACTGCTTATCTTGTTGTTTCTAGAATTAAAATTGTGTGTGTATGCTTTATCACTAGCAATAAATCCAGATAATTTATTCCCTTAGAATATTTGCTGAATGCTTACTAGGGACCTGTTTTAGGTTATTTAAATACATTCCTGAACAAAATGAACAAAATATTTTACTTTGTGGAGTTTATATTCTAACTGATATAGACAAGCAAAAGTAAAACAGTGTGAGAAAAATGACAGTGATGGGGGTTGGGGTTGCAGAGTAAAATACAATGAGCTGGATAGGATACGTTGAGAAAGTAAAGACTCGATGATTAGAGTTAGCTTTATGGATTTCTGGGGTCGGGAAAATTAGGAAATGTGTTCCAAGCAGAGGAGACAGCCAGTGCATGAATGCCCTAATCCCAAAGCAGGATTAAGGCAAGCAAATCAGAGCAATGGGATGGAGGCCAGTGTAACTGGAGGCGGTCTTGTTTGGAAGATTGGAGTGTGGTAACAGATGACTTCAGAATGATAATGAGGGGCTAGATCATAAGAGGCTTTATAAACCCTTTAAATAATTTTACATTTTCCTCTGGGTAAAAGAAGAAGACATTGCAGGATTTTTAGCAGAAGAGTGACATGATTTGACTTGTGTTAAAGGGATCTCAATGTAATTGTATTGAGAATAGTTGAGAATAGGCATTAGCAGTGCCAGTGATAGAAGCAGGGAGTCTAGCTATCCATTAAAGAAAAGGAACAATATCATCTGAGATGAAAGAATAGCTGTGGAAGTAGTGGGAACTGGATATATCTCAGGGAACTTTGCAGTGGATAGGTTTGAAGGAGAATGTGAGAAGTTCAGTTTAAGAAGTGTTAAGATCCTGTGCATATGTTGAGTAGGCATGCATGTTTATACTAAGTGTTATTTAAACATAGTCATTTATTATGCAGGAGCTAGCTGTATAACACATGAAAGCATTACTATATTTTCTTTCTGTTTCACATAACAGATATTATTAGATACTAAAAAGGCTTATGTTCTATCCTAAGGTAGTCAATTTAATACTTGGAGGCTGAGAGTATATATATTTTTTAATTGCTGATTATTTGGTAAGGGTTTTATCAAAACTAGCAATGTATTAGAAAATAATTTTTAAAAACTGAAACATCCTGGCTCATATTCTATAGAGTTGTGAAAACATGCACTATTTTTCACTATGACACTGTTAAGGTATACCTATCATATTAACTTTGTGGTAAAATATTGAGTATCTGGAAAATTAGCACAACAAATAAATCAGACACACAACGATAATGCCTTTGCCAGCCCAGAAAATATATGCAATGCTCATATGCCTGAGTACACCTTCATTCTTTTCATGATTTATCATGGAAATGTGAGTTGACAGTTTTATGTATGGAATGCAAATCTGGCTCTCTTTATCAATCCCATACATATTAATATTTATATATGGTAATTTTTGTTGCTTGTGGAATGGCCTTTAGACACTACTTCAGTACTACACTATTTAATAGGTGAAATGTTGGAATGTATGCATTTCATGGGCTTGTTTTTATTAAACTAGTAACACGTTTGTAGAAATTTGCTGGATGACTGTCATTCTTTTGTATGTCTATACATGATAAAAAGGTAGATTAAGATGCATTATCATATATACACATGCATGATATGCTTACAAATGCAAATACTGTTTCTATTTATGAAAATGCAATGACTTTGTTGAAGCTAGAAGGTCATTGGGGAAAAGTAATTGTCACGAAATGAAGGCACACATTTTCATAAAGTTGCAGATATTATCTGAATTATAGTAATTATGATCCACCAAGTGATTCTTAGCTTTCTGATATAATTATGAGAGGAAAGAAAACTTCATAATCCCTAATTATTCTTCCCACATGTCAAATATCATTATCAGCTAGACTGGGTTATGAAGAGAAAACAACCTTCCATCTTTACCCCATAGCCTTTCACACCACTATACTTCAAGAACCTGAGTCTGTGCTTAGCAGTTTAAAATAATGATAATAATAATTTAAAAAAAACAGATCCAAGCACTTACTAGCTAGGTGATCTTGGACAAATCTTCTAAACTCTCTAAGCATCTGTTTCACCAACTAAAAATAGCAACAATAATAGTAATTGTTTCATAGACTTAATCATATGAGTGAGAAAAGAGAGGGAATATTTTTTTACACAGAATTAGCATTCAGAATGATTTCTGTTATTATAACTGTTATCATTACTACATGCATATAAGTTATAATAAAGATATACATTTTTTTCCTCCTCCCAGACAGTAGCTCTTCCTGTAAAGCACATAGATTCTATATCTGCTCAGAAAACTTACACTTACTATGTAAGTGTAAGCCAAATTATATAGGAAGAAATTCTCCAAGAAGTTTCTAGGGTATTTTTGCAAATCCTAAAGCTTTAAAAAATCTGCTAGTATTAGCTCATAAAGTACCTGTAGGCTATACAGGAGCAGGAAAAAATATGCAATATGAAGTTGAAGACACTGTAACAGAGGTCTTCCTAAAGAACTAGAGAAGTTAGAAAATAATGTTTTAAAACACTTCCTTGCTCATACTCTCTAGAGTTGTGAAAACATGCAATATTTTTCACTATGACACTTTTTCTTCCTAGGGACTTAGACAGAAGAATTGTTAGTATATTGTAAGCATCTTCTAACCCCTGCAGTGAGGTAGTGCCTCCTCCCTATCTCAAGACAATGAGAGTGGATTTTTTTTTTTTTTTTTTAGATGGAGTCTTGCTCTGTGGTCAGGCTGGAGTGCAGTGGCGCGACTTCAGCTCACTATAACCTCCACCTCCCAGGTTCAAGCAATTCCCCTGCCTCAGCCTCCCGAGCAGCTGGGACTACAGGTACGTGCCACCACGCCTGGCTAATTTTTGTATTTTAGTAGGGAGGGCATTTCACCATGTTGGCCAGGATGGTCTCGATCTCCTGACCTCGTGATCCACTGGCCTCGGCCTGCCAAAGTGCTGTGATTATAGACAAGAGCCACCGTGCCCGGCCAAGTGGGACTTTTAAGTGAACCAAGACTGTATTCAAGTCTGAGAAGTTTAAGCGCAAGAGGCCAGAGCTAGTTTCCTTGGACTGCTCTGAGAGCACACTTCTACTTGCTGCCAGGCAATGACATTGATTTCCATGTGTTAATAGGAAATACTGAACAAGGCAGCCAACAGTGAGCCATCTCTAAAAGACCCTTTCCAAGAGGACTGCCAGCCTGGGGTCAGGGGAGCTCCATAGGAAAGGCTAGCAGTTTAGTCTGGCCTGTAGGAGACGGGCTTTAGTGGTGAGGACATAAACAACCAAACGACAGAAGGAACACCGTAAACCACTTTAGGACTTCCAGGAAACTACACGACTCTCAAGAAAATGCCACTAAAGAAAGAGATAGTTTTTGTCATATACTAAGCCCAATGCTGCGTTACGATCTTCCAATGCAGAAGTTCTTTGTGACCCTTATTTCTTCCTTTCTCTTGCCTCAAACTTTAAAGCTTCCATGAAAATCCATGGAATGGGGCCGGAGATCAAGAAAGGAATACTGTGCCTCCCTTTTCTTTGCTTATCAGCAGGGGAAAGAGAAATCTTAGACTTGAAGAGTGGTTAAAGATTTGATGGTAACTGACAAGAATTTATGTTATCTGAAAGGAACTAGAAATCATTGAGATCTTCTTGTGATTTCCTTCAAAGTTATGAAGAAAAGCAATCTATTAAATGCACTGAAAAGGGAAATTGTGAAGAAGAATAAAGTTTCTCCCTGATTACATCCTACAACATCCAATTTTTCAATAAGCTGGTTATATGCAATTTTACAAATTTCATTAACTTCTTCAGTAGGTTATAATTTATTCTATTGGGAACTTTGTTGATTAGATTCATTTGTTATTTATTTAGAATTAGAGATCAGTTCATTTACTAGGAACAATTAGGAAAATTATTCTCAATAATACTGTCAGGAATAATTGTGAATGACTTTGAAATGCACAGAAAAAGATCATTGGGTGTTTTGTCTAGCTAATCAATCCTTCACTGTCTTGATCTATGTTACCACTCTAAATTGTAGACAACTGATAGTGATGAAAATCATTTTTCTCATAGGCAAGGCAAAATGAATTTTCTCCATTGGAGGTACTATTGATTTCCTTCTCTCACCCAAATAAGTTAGTTTTCCATCTATTAATCAAATTCTTTTCAACATTCCTGATCATTTAATATATATCTCTCTTTCAATTCTCCTTAGAACTGTTTTATAATATCTCATTGGTACCTTTTTTAATCAAGTTAAATAAAAGTTTTGATACTTATTCATTTCATATCTGTATGTTCATTTCATATGTGTATATTATATATTATATGTTTGTAAAAATTATTTAAAATCTTGGAGATTCTATTGAGATGTTCAAGTGAGTTACCCTGGGGCAGAGCAGGTGCCAGGGAAATGCAACTCATACTGCTGGTCTGCTGCTATTTTCTTGCTGCCAGAGGGAAACACAAGTGACAACAGAACTTTAATTATGTTGATTTTGTATTTCTTGTATTTTTCCCAATAATTTTGTGCTTTGTTTAAGTTTCTATTGTTCTTACTGTGTTCAAGTTATTCTCCGTTGGTGACAGCAATGTTTGAAAATTCGGCTTACTGATCTGGTTATTTGGTGATCATTGCTGTTAGATTATAGAATCTGTTTTCTGTCAGGTAAAAGATGACAGGGAATGAGGTTTTATTCTTTTTTTCATGTTTTTATAAAATTCTCAGCTCAGACATATGGTGCCCATGTAAAGGAAACAAACTCAATCTAATCAGTATCTGTATTTACTCTTTACCTATGGATGAAGTTAAAAATTTGAAACTATAAGTAGTCTATGTCTATTTGTGTCTATGTTTCTGTAATTCAGAAAGGCCTTTACCTCTGATTGTGTTAGGGTGAAATGTTTTACTCTTTCTAGAGGGTATTAATAACCTACATTATAAAGTATCCTAAAATATAAGCTCTGTTCCAATTGGCTTATAGAGATAAATAAATATGTAAACTAAATGTTCCAAAGTCCCAGAAATAAAAGAAATTAAAAAATGATTAGTTTAAATGTTCTCAACTTAAAGAAATTTCTTATAGAAAATAAAAGACTTAAGACTTTTTGAAGATACCAAATTCACATAATTAGAATAAAAATTGACAAATTCGTTGAATAATTTTTGTTTTAAAAAAGCTAGCTGTGTCTCTTCCATGATTAATTTGCTTTAAGTAGAGTAAAAGCATACACAACACTTTATTCTACTTAGGTTTGTTTTCTCAAATTCATACCGGCCTCCTGATCAAATAAGGCGAAATTACCCAGGCATAATGTTTAAAATTAAGAAAAATTTAATCTGTTCAAATAAGTTGGATCATTATTTTGTCAACCTATTTATTTCTACAGTAATTATGCTCTGTAGTATGTCAGTTTGAAGATACTTTCTAAGATGTTTAAATAACTTATTGTTTTGTTATTAGATTAATTAAAGGATATTTTTGTATACCTAACAAATTTCCAAGTAAGATAGAAAACCAAAGCATGTATGAAGCATCATTTTAAGTTTGTATGCCTTTTAACATAAATTTTATATTGTAAAGAGAGACTATAGCTTTGTATCCTGAATGTGTGAAGGAGACCTATGTGGCCTTAGAAAGTTTCATTACCTGTTCTCATAACGGTAATGCTGTGTAAGACAGACAGTTCTCCTTTATCCAGCCAGCTGCTTTTGCTGTAAAGTAGAATTTAGTTACTTGGGTTAAAAGATATTGTTAATATAAGGATTTGAAACTATACTAGTAACAGTGGTGTCAGAGAAATACAATTCTGTGTGTAATTTTATCAAGTGAAAAAGTGTGGGTTTTTCCCTAAATTCGCAGCAATTCTCAGGTTTCTTAATCTCTGGATTTTTATACTCTTGAGCACTGCCCAAATAACTTTGTCTATGTGGCTATCTGTATTTACTGTATTGTGAATTTAAACTGACATCTATTAACCCTTGTTTATAAATTCATTTGAAGATAGCAATAAGAATGTATTGCATTTCAACATGATTATCATCTTAGTAATTTATAGAAATTGTTTTGACCTCATAGACCCCTGAGAGAACTTACTGTCCTAAGGTGAAGTGTCAGTTGGTTCCAGAAAATGATCAAGCATAATGAAGGATAACATTTGGGAGGTGAATTTTAATTGCCCTGGTTTATAATACCTACTTTCAAAAAAAAAGCTATGAAATATGTTAAAATTTTAGCAACATTCACTCAATCTGTACAATCTTTCGGCCTTCATTTCTTATTAGTGCCTTTAGCAACAATACAAAAGGTTATTCTTTAATTCAATGCAATCTTCCTGGATAGCAGTGATTCTGTGTTATATCAGATTAATTTTCTGTGCCTTATGCTCAATTTGAAGTGCTCTTTATTACAGAGAGAGAGAGAGAGAGACACCAGAGTTTCCTAACTCATATAAGAGATGTAGTTCTTTATAATTGTGTTATATTCTATATATTCTATAAATACTCTCTATATAAACATATTCTATGTTTCTTTAAAATGCTTTATTGTCACTTTAATTAAATACACATGCCAACTGTGGCTTCTCAGGCACCTGAGTCAGGCACCCTAATCAAGCGCCCAAATCTCTCACAATGCTTTTGATTTTGCCTTTCTAAAACCAACATTAAAGTTGTAAATAAAAAAATCCACTTAAAATTTTATTTGAGACTTTTTGGATGGATTTTGGAAAATCACACATTTTATTTTTCTCTTTATATAAAAAGAAACACTAGAAAAAAATAGGCTTGTTTTCTGTGTTACTATTGTAACAGTTGCATAGAAAATTGTCAGGTCAGAAGATATGCTCAACTTTTTCTAAGTTAAATTTGTATAGGTAAAATGTTATTAAAATAAATATTTCTGAAACTATATGCTTTACGGGAAAACTCTGGAGTTTTGTCAATGTGCTTATTTTATATAATATGTATTTACCCTTGGGAAAAGCACTGATCAAAACTCTTTAGGGACAGAATGTACTATACTGCAATAGAGAATTTTACTATCTTCCTTCCTGATATGCTAATTATAGTAATAAACTAAACACAGCCAGAAATTAATCCTCTTATCATCTGTGGGTAGTTTTGATTTTACTCTTACACTTGCTTGAAGGTTCTGCTACAAGCCAGTCTTTGTATATTCAACAAATAAACATGGTCTCAGAGTTTTGTAGAAAAGTATTATACCAGACATGTCGAACTACTGACCCTTAAAAGTGGACCCATGGGTATAGGTTTCTGACCAAACATCACGTAGATAACTTCCAGACCATACCTGCTGACTGAGTTAGGATTTCCAGGACTCATTTTAGTCCTGTGTAAGTCAGCTGCAGGCAAATGGATGGATAAGCCAGAATCCAGCAGAACAAAAACTAATCACATAGGACTGAATAAATGCTGAAGGAAATTACCCTGTGGTTGCTTGGAATATTGTTGTATTTTTAAGGTTTCATTTTCCAGATATGTAAGGAAGACCCTTTTCTTCTTTCTTAAGCTATTCACAGTCAACAACAATTTAATAAATTCTACTTCTATACATTGAAATATGACATCTTAAAATGATATCTGATTTTATCTGACCTTCCAGAATTTATAAAATCTTGAGTCTTCTTAATTTTCATTACCAAAAAAAGTAGATTGCATAGTTTTTACTGCAATATCTTCTCCTTCTTACAAGCACATAATTGACACATTGTTCACTCATAGACATACTTCAAATATCTTATTTGAGAATGATGCTTACTGAATAAAGCATAAGAAGTTAGTTTTAAATAATAATGTTTAGCTTTCTTGACAGAGCCAAAGCATAAAAGTTCTGTTAGGAAAGCTGGCCTTTTATCTTGATCATTTGGCTTAGTCTTTTAGTGCTGGGGATAGACCCCAAATCTGGTCATAAATTGGTCCCAAAACTGGCCATAAACAAAATCTCTGCAGCACTGTGAAATTTTGTGATGGCCATGACACCCACGCTGAAGTGGGTGCTGTGTTGATTGGAATGCTGGCAAGGAATACCTGGCTCACCCAGGGTGGAAAACTGCTTAAAGGCATTCCTGAACCACAAACAATAGCATGAGTGATCTGTGCCTTAAGGACATGTTCCTGCTGCAGATAACTAGCCAGAGCCCATCCCTTTGTTTTGGTCCATCCCTTTGTTTCTCATAAGAAATACTTTTAGTTAATATATAATCTATAGAAACAATGTTTATCAGTGGCTTGCTGTCAATAAATATGTGGGTAAATCTGTTCAGAGACCTCAGCTCTGAAGACTGTGAGTCCCCTGATTTCCCACCTCACACGCTATATTTCTCTGTGTATCTTGAAATCCTCTAGCACCACTGGGTTAGGGTCTCCCTGACCAAGCTGGTCTCCACATTTTAGATTGTAAGAAAGATAAATTCCTTCCAGTGCAAGAGCTTTGAGAAATGTTGGGGACCTCAGGAAGAAAAGAATTTACTCAGATTTACAGGCACTGCAGTTGAAATCTGGCAGAGAACATTTCTTGGGTTTGTTTTGTTATCCTCCCAATAGCAAATAGAGACCTTTAAAAGCTTAAACCAAAATTCCTTATGAAGACATTCATAAAGAAGTGAATTTTGTGGCTTACACAAAAGATAAAATATCTAGGAATATACCTAACCAAGGAGGTGAAAAATCTCTATAAGAACTACAAAACATTGCCCAAAGAAATCATAGAAGGCACAAACAAATGGAAAAACCATCCATCCTCACGGATAGGAAGAGTCAAGATCATTACAATGTCAGTAGTGCCCAAAGCAATCTACAGATTCAACACTATTTCTATCAAATTATCAATGCCATTTTTCACAGAATTAGGAAAAAAAACTAAATTTCATATGGAACCAAAAAGAGCCCAAATAACCAAGGCAATCCTAAGCAGAAAGAACAAAGCTGAAAGCATCACATTACCTGACTTCAAACTATACTACAAGGCTACAGCAACCAAAACAACATGGTACTGATACAAAAGATAGACACATAGACCAATGGAACAGAGACCTTTGAAATAAAGCCACACAGCTGCAACTAACTCGTCTTTGACAAAGTTGACAAAAATAAACAATAGGGAAAGGACATCCTATTCAATAAATGGTGCTGGGTAAACTGGCTAACCATGTGCAAAAGAATAAAACTTGGCCCCTATCTCTCACCATTTATAAAAATTAATTCAAGATGGATTAAAGGCTTAAATGTAAGACATCAAACAGAAAAAAATTCCAGAAGAAAATCTAGGAAATACTCTTTTAAACGCTGGCCCAGGCAAAGGAATTACCATGAAGACCCCAGAAACAAATGCAACAAAATAAAAAATAGACAAATGGGACTTAATTAAAGAGTTTTTGCACTGCAAAAGAAACTCTCAATGGAGTAAACAGACAACCAACAGAGAAGGAGAAAATATTTACAAACTGTGCATCTGGCAAAGTACTAATATCCAGAATTAATAAGGAACTTAAACAAATCAACAAGAAAAAAGTTAAACAACCCCATTAAAAAGTGGACAAAGGACATAATCAGACTCTTTTCAAAGGAAGATATACAAGCAGCCAACAAACATGAACAAATTCTCAGTATCACTCATCATCAGGGAGATGCAAATCAAAACCACAATGAGATAGCATCTCAGGCCAGTCAGAATGACTACTATTAAAAAGTCAAAAAGTAACACATGTTGGCAAAGTTGCTGAGAAAAGGGAATGCTCATACACTGTTGGTGGGAATGTAAATGAGTTTCGCTTCTGTGGAAAGCAGTTTGGAGATTTCTCATGGGACTAAAAATAGAACTACCATTCATCCCAGCAATCTCATGACCCAGTATATACGCAAAGGAAAATAAATACTTCTACCAAAAGTACACATGTCCTTTTATGTTAATTGCAGTGCTATTCATAATAGCAAAGGCATGGAATCAACCTAGGTCATCAACAGTGAGCTGAGTAAAGAAAATGTGGTACATAAATATCATAGAATACTATGCAGCTATAAAAAAGAATGAGATCATATGTTTTGCAGGAACAGGGATGGAGTTGAATGGCATTATCCTTAATCAACTAACACAGAAGCAGAAAACCAAGATAACACATGTTCTCACTTATAAGTGGGAGTTAAATCTTGAGTTCACACAGACATAAAGATGGGAATACTAGGCACTGGGAACTCCAAATGGCTGTAGTAAGGGAGGCGCCAAGGGTTGCAAAACTTTCTACTGGTAACTACGTCCACTATCTGGGTGATAGGATCAACAGAAGCCCAAACTTCAGCACCAAGAAATATACCCTTGTAACAAATCTGCATATGTACCCCCTGAATCTAAAAATGAAAATTTGAAAAATAATTTTATGGCTTTGTAGGTTTTTACATATTCTGTGATATTTGATTTCCAAAAGAACACATAAGGAGAACTACAGGGTTAATTAAAACTCTTGCTGAACCTATATAAACAACCAGGCCAAACCTAACAAAACTAGTCAATTCTTTGTAATTATTAATTATAAAGTCTTTCTTTGTTATTATGATGTGAAAATACATTGGGAGGATTGTCAGAAAAATAATTGTGAATGGACAAATTGAAATGCAAGGCTACAGCAACCAAAATTATTCCTGGGTAGCCTTTTCTGCAAATACATCAGAATTATCTCTGGTTTTCATTTACCTTGAGCTATTTTACACATTTTTTTTTTTTTTTTTGACAGAGTCTCGCTCTGTCACCAAGGGTGAAGTGCAGTGGCATGATCTCAGCTCACTGCAACCTCCATCTCCTGGGTTCAAGCAATTCTCCTGCCTCAGTCTCCAGAGTAGCTGGGATAACAGGTGCGTGCCACAATGCCCAGCTAATTTTTTGTATTTTTAGTAGAGACTGAGTTTCACCATGCTGGCCAGGCTGGTCTCGAACTCCTGACCTCGTGATCTGCCTGCCTCAGCCTCCCAAAGTGTTAGGATTACAGGCATGAGCCACTGTGCCCAGTCTTTACATCATTTAAGTAATAGGTACTGACAATGGTGAAAGTAATTCTTATCCATATACAGACAATGCATTTTGACAGGTGGAGGTGCAATTGATTTTCATTTACCCTGTAGAAGAAGCCAGTTTATTACCTATTATATTGAGCACAACAAGTTCATCATTCTTGTTTATGTATGTATGCTTACTTTTAGGATAATCTGTTGAACAGATATAACATCTTACATGTTCTCTCATTCATTGATGAGTTAAATTACACATTTTAAATGTGCTCATATTATATTTAGATGAGAGTTGTGATTTTACCTTTTTAGAAATATAATACTGTGTGTGTGTGTGTGTGTTTGTGTGTAATATCAATTTGCGTTTCAAGCCCTTTATTGTTTTTTTCTACCTTTACTGTATAACAGGTGCTATTCAAGTAGATTTACAAGTCTTTTCGATTCTAAGAACAGCTCCGCAATGGAGGTATTATTAAGCTCATTTTCCATCTAAGGAAATAAACTTGCAAGATATTAAGTGGTGAAATTATAGTTTAAACTTGAATTTTTCCAATGCCTGTAACTTTAGCAAAAGGTTAACTTTTCAAAATATTTCATGAAAAACCAAAATGCAACCGGTGGATACTACCATTTACTGCAATATAATAGAATGTGACGTAATTGTTTGGATAATCAAATGAGGAATTAAGCTATAAGAAAACATTATTTCAGGGAAATTCTCAGAGAGATGAAGGAAATTGGCATCTAATGTGCACATTCCGTTGACAATAAAAAATATAAATGCACTGGAAAATTTGCCAGTATATCATTCATGGTATAGTTCTATAAAATTGGCTAGCTTCCTAACTTCCAACCTTCCAGCAAGCCTATTAACCTTAGCTGGTATTGTTTTGAACAACTTTCAGAATCATCTACTTTATCACCAAAAGCACGGAATTGCTTGTTCTATTTTTATGTTGTTTTCAGCTTTTTTTTTTTTTTTTTAAATAGAATGCTTGATGGAGCTGCTTTTTCTTACATACCTCAGCAATATGACTTGCCTGTACTTAGATATGAGGTAACATTTTGAATGTCTTGCTGTAAAATATTTCTCTCCATGTAAATTGCAATGCGTTTGCATTTTGCTTCCTTTCACAAATTTTCTCTAGTCTATAAACATAGGTTTTCTATAATTATTTTTGTAAGAACAATAAAATGTTTCTCTCCCTTGTCCCAGAATTCTATTTGGAAATGTCTGCTTGCTTTCAAATGTTCACCAATTTTGACTTCCCTGTAAATTGAAAAGTCCAAAACAAAAACTTCACTTGTGCTTGTGACAGTACTAGATAGTCTATGTCTTAATTGATTATCTTATCCTTGATTAAGTTTTGGTAAGCCACAGAGAACCTGTCTTCCCCTGTCCATTTCTATATGTCCAACAATATTAGAGTATCCACTTGGGTGAGTAATGGCATGGCCTTTAATCTTTTACCTAACCAGTGAATACTTTATAAAGTTATGTATACTTGGTGAGCCCCTTCTGAGCACAGAGCAAATTTCATTTTTCTCTCTTCTTTTTCTCTTATTTATGTTTAAATTTTTCTTTATAATTCTAGCACTTATTATCAATGATGTCCCAGACACACCACTACACTCATGCAGTTGGAGTGAGTGGGTATCTCTACTCCTGATATCACCAGGATTAACTACTCTGCACCTTCAACAGACTTGTCTGACTCCTCTACTTGCATATTTCTTTGGAAAAAATATGTTAATGCTTTCACGATTCTTAGATATTTTGCTTCTTTCTCTGCCTCTAATGTGGTTTTCTTATATGTTTTTTGGTTGATTGCCTTACTCATTAACCCCATGTTTAATCCTTTTGTCTATGTTTATTTCATTCTCTACTGTCTCCTTTATACCACTCATACATCCAAGTACTGGATTTTAAACTGATCATTTCAAATGATCTCAGCCTCCTTCTTTTTTTTTTTTTTGAGACGGAGTCTCGCTCTGTCACCCAGGCTGGAGTGCACTGGCCCGATCTCGGCTCACTACAAGCTCCACCTCCCGGGTTTACGCCATTCTCCTGCCTCAGCCTCCCGAGTAGCTGGGACTACAGGCGTGCACCATCTCGCCCGGCTAGTTTTTTGTATTTTTAGTAGAGACGGGGTTTCACCATGTTAGCCAGGATGGTCTCGATCTCCTGACCTCGTGATCCACCCGTCTCGGCCTCCCAAAGTGCTGGGATTACAGGCTTGAGCCACCGCGCCCGGCTGTTCTCAGCCTCTTTTTATCCTGGGCTTTCCATTGTGTCACTATTACTCTAACTTTATATATAAAGTGTTACTCAAAATTAGCAAGTCAAGGCTAATTTTATTAACTTCTCTAAGAAACCTAACATTTGAACAATTCTTAATTCAACATCATTCTGCCTTACTATCAATCTTTATTCAAAAGTGGCATAGGTAGAAAGCAATTGTATGGCTACTTTGACTCACCATCTCACTGACTTCTCATGTATTCATACTACCATTAAAGTCTGCTTATACCCTCTTAAATAAGCATCTTGGTTTTTTTCTTCCCTTTCTGTTTAAACAGCTACTACTTACATTGAAGCCTTCATAATATACATCAGGCAAATAGGTAAACACTGATCTTTACATTTCATATTCTTACCTTAATATAATAAAGCTATGCCTTGGAATTTCTTAAACAAACTTTATTCCCCCCCCCCATTTCTATTGCATTACTTCAAGATTCTTAACTCATTAATTAAAACCCCTCCACTTTTCAATATCCATTTGCAGATTCAGCTATTAAAAATCTTTCAACATTTCTCACAAATGGCTCCTTAGTTTATTAACTGTATTTTTAAATACATTTGGATAGACATTAATTGTATTTTATATACTCTATGATCATTATATTGCTCAGACAAGTCTAGCATATTTTCTGTTACCCACGTAGATAAGAGTTCTAATATTTAAAATCAAATAATGCAATTAAATGGGGAACAGTTTTTCTTCAAATATATGGTCTAGTATTAAAACGATGTTTGGGTAAATTAATTGGGAATTTGACATCCACATTTGAATTCAGAACCATTAAAAATCTCTTTATCTTTTCTGACCAACCCTGGAACTAAATGCAGCGTTTTCATTCTATCCAGTATTGGAAACATGTGATTGATAATATTTTTCTCTCTTCATTCATTCTCTCATTTGTTCACCCACTCATTCATTAGCCATTTTATGAGCATCAACTTTGTATCAAACCCTTGTGAATGCACATATATACTTATATATGCATATATATATCCACATATATATAATATATATACCCCTATATACATATATAAACAAGATGTCATTGTATTTTAAATGCTTACATCCAACTGGGCAAGAAAACAAATACAATATTAAAATGCAATGTGGTAAATATCACAGTTATGGTATGGCAAAAATGCTGTGAAAGAACAATCTCTGAAGTATTTGAATGTTACAAGGGAGAAGAGAGGATTCAATTTTGTGGAAAGAGAGACAGCACAAAGTCTTCTAGGGAGAGGCACAAAGTATTCTCTTGTGAAATGGCAGGTGGCTCTAGGAAAGCAGTGTGAGGTAAGGCATGAGGCAGAGTTTGCTTGTGATTTTAAATGAAATAATTGCTTTCCCCTGCTTTCTGTCTTTGTTTCTACCAGTATTTCATAAGAACTTTCTTTTGTCACCCCCACAGGTTGCAAAAGTCTTTTGAAAGAGTTTAGGACCAGTACTAATCTAGTGCTTTGTTTTAATGAAATGAAAATAACTGTTAAAACTCAATTTGCTAGTGCCATGGTAACTGTGTAGTTGAATTTATTTTCTTATTCTCTACAGACACAACATCTGAGCTAGCCTGTCACAGTAGCCTCTATTTAATAAATGGAATAGTCATGAAGTAAATTAATGAATGTCTCAACATGTACATTTTTACACCTTTATCTCGGCTTTCACATGGACAGCTCTAACTGGTTTGGCTCAGATTCACTTCAGTTCATACACTCAAGAACACATTTATCAGGCACCAGACAGTGAGGCTCTTTTAGACAGTCAATATACTGCAGGAGAGAAGCTGAAGAGTGAAATTCTAATTATTCTTGACATAGGGCATTCTAAGAGTGTCTCATGCCAACATAATGAAAGTTATCTTTTTTCAGGAAATTGAAAGACGATGCAAGAAGTGTCTTCAGGTTTCCACGGAAATGGAATTAAATGAGAAACATGTGGCACTTTCTGATGGATACAGATCATCCTGAAATCACTTCACATCTGCTGGCTAAATAGAGAAATAACTATAAATCTTTTCAAAAACAAAGGAGAGAAAAATGTAGGAAATACATCAAGCAATACCTTTATGGCACCATTAGTATGACTCTATAAAGAAGGTTATTTATAATGGTGGAATTGTTTGTCACACAGCATATGAAAAAAGGAAATTCAAATTATGTAGATGAGTTACAGTGTTAAACATGATCTTATAAACTCTAGATATGTCACCTTCCTAGATGCAAACCTTATTTTTAATTTTTAGCAACATTTTAACAAATTAGAGATGTATGCATATTCAGCATGGTTTAAACTCAGATCATTTGGATATTTTCTAAACAATCCTCAGTAGAAATTTGAACAAGTTTATCTTGTTCTCATACATGTGTTTATGCACAAAGGGTTATTTTGAAGTATTGTTAATGGTGAATAAATGTATGCTATGGAACAAATTCTTTACAATTGTGGACCTACTTCATGAAAAATGTGTATAAAGCACACAGAATTCAGACTTCTTCTTTCCAGAAATAAAGTCTCTGGTTCATACTTCTCCCCATCATGCTCCATTTCCAATTATGCACCATTTAACGATTCACATGCAATTATATAAGAATGTTTATGTTTAAGCTTAGCAACAATAAATTTTTCATCACTTCAAGAAATAACATATGTATCCATGAGAGTGAAAAAGACAATGTTTTATCAATCTGTAACTAGTCTCATGTTTCAAGTGCAAAGGCAAACTATATTATCACAATATAAATATTTTCATGTGAAAATATAAGATAAGAGTAAACTCTCATGCATATTCATGTAAAACAAAACAAGTATATGGTTACAAAATATCCTGTGTTGGCAATATTTTTGTCATAATCTGCATTCCTGTTTCTCTTAACCAATCTTCTATCATTGATAGAAAAGAACTATCGATATTTTAATAAGATTAAGTTAGAAAGGAAAGTGTAAAAGTGCTTATTTTATTCCACTCAGACTCCACTACAGACCTGGAAGTGGTTGTGCCTGTGGAGGCAGAAGGGCTTTGGGGAGTTTCCATTTAGCAGCCTAGTCTGGTAAGCTAATAAATACAAATTTGACTCTTTGCTCTCTCCTTCGTGTCTTCATATACTTCCCCAATGGTATCAGCTGCAAAAAAATGAAGACTGAATCAGACTGAGATGTAAGCAAGGATTGCACTCTGAGTTAGGCAGCTGTCAAAAATAATGTGATTCCTTGTGTAATATTAGAGAATAGGTAGAGATACATACATAGTTGTATTTTATTATTTGATTTGACCATTAAAATACAGTTCTGTCTGCCATACATTTTTCCATACTAGAGAGTAACCTCTATTAAATATTATGTTCTAAATTCTACCTGCTATGAATTTTCAACCAAAGAAAAGAAAGCCATTTCAATAAACTGCTATACAAGATACTAAAATTTAATGATATAATTTAAGTGTTATAATTTTTTGAAAGGACATTAGAGGTCAGAGTTAAACGTCTTCATTTGCAGATGCAGAGGCAGTTGAACAATACGTTTTAACGGCTTGTTCAAGGTAATTTTTAGCTTTTATTGGACATAAATTGCGTGTTTTATTTAGGTTCACAATTCTTGTATGTCTAATGGTGCTTCTCAAAAATTTTCCATTACAATATAAGATGATGCCTGTATTGAGTGGGGAATATATAACTGGGAGGTCATTCTACCCCCACAAAGAAATAACACAGTGATAATTAGGAGATGTAACTGAAAGGTGAATCTAGTTCAGAGATCCCCCCATCCCTCCTCACAGTTTAGAATAAAGGAATTTTCTGTGAGAATTTTGTTCTAAACTAGGGTTTTAACTGTGACATGTTAATTTACAACATGTTAATTTGCGGCATGTTAATTTAGGGTGTTGTAAAAGGGAGAGAGAGTAGAAAGAGAGAGAGGGAAAGGAAGAGAGAGAAAGAGAGAGAGATCCGGAGGGAAATAGCTTGTAAATGAAGGGACAGATAAAGGGACAGAAGTACAATTGCAAGCTGACTAGGCATGACTTTGTACGCAATGCAATTGGCATTGCAGAATCAACTTCCTCCTGCCTGCCTCATTCAACGGTGCACAGATTCACTGCCTGTCCATTTCATAGTGAGAAGAGAAATAGAGGACATTTAGTTTTTTTGTTAAGTCTTGATGACCTTTTTAAGAATCAGCTTAATTACTTTGATGGGAAAAGTCAAAGATTTAAAAACAGGCATGAGAAACTCACAGAAAGATGTGATTAAAAAAAAAAAAAACACCTCATGGTACAGTGGTATGCAAGGAAGCATTTCTTACCACTTTCTCATATTTAAATCTGGACTCTTGTTTTAGAGTTATGACAAGTTTAGTCAGAGCGGCGGTGAAACAGAGGTCATTTTATCAGGCGTGAGTGGGATAGAAATTCTGTCTCACTTCCCACATACCACAAAGTAGTGACCTAAACACATTTGAGTTTGAACAGAGGGGTACATAGGCTAGAGCAGAGAAAGCAAACTATTATGATCACTCTAATTCACTGAATATCAATACTTCTTTACCATCTTGCCTCACTATCCACTTTTCTACATATTGTCTAGTTATATTCTTTGATTTTTTTTAATTGCTAAAGTTATTTTCTGATCTGTGGTCAAATCTTTTCTTTTAGTTGTTAGAAACCCTCTGGGTGTAGAGGATAATACATAATAAGACAGCCACATTTATGAAACTATGGATGATGTGTCTGAGCATCACAGATTTTTGGCAACATATGGATATTGATTAGATTTTAACATTCTATTTTATTCCCTTTCCTCAGGATTTTGTTTCCAATCTGTCAGGGAAGAGAAGTTAAATTATTTTACTGCAGAATTTCAATATATAAAAAGGTCACTATTTCATAGCTACTCCTTAGGTAAAGATAGGGGCTTAAAGAAGAAAGAATATTAACTCTATATATGGCCACAACAAAGAATCTAAATATAGTTAGCATGATAAATTAGGTATTTCCAATGCAAGCTGAAAAGGTCTACAGTCGTAAACCATATGACATTTTGGTCAAAGACAGATAGCATATATGAAGGTGATCCTGTACGATTATAATATGATGATGGTCTCATAAAATTGTAATAGCATATTTTTACTGTATACTTTTTGTATTTAGGTACATACACTTACCATTGTGTGACCATTGTCTACAATGTTCAGTAGTAATATATTGCCCAGATTTGTAACCTAGGAGCAATAGACTATACCATGTAGCCTAGTTGTGTGGCAAGCTTCACCATCTGGGTTTGTCTAAGTATGCTCTATGATGCTTGCACCATGATAAAATTTCCTAATGATTTATTTCTCAGAATGTATCCCCACTGTTAATCGATGCGTGGATTGCAGGTTTTAGAATCTCTATTCTGGGCCATTAATCATATATTTAGGGATTAATAATATATATTTTTAAGACATCTGTTACTTCCTGTCTGTTAACTAAGAAAGGGTTGAAGTGGAAAGAAGGGAATTAGTACTTATTTAGCACCTATTTTGTGCCAGGTACTATATTCCATGTATTTTTTTTTTCATTTAATACAGTATCTTATGAAGTATCAAAATATCTCAGAAGTTAAGGAAGTTTAACATATATTGAATGTTATTTAACATATATTGAAATTTAACATATATTGAATATAAAGTGTTTTCTTTTTTTGAGACTTAAAGGCTTTTTTCTTTACCATTTATGACCTATATCACTGGATCCTATCTGGTATATAAAGTTGTAATGGGAGACGTGCGTTTCTGACTTACTCTTTAGATGCTGCCCTACAGTTCACTGAAAACCATCTCAGAGAAAGAGGAAGAATAATTTCTCGGCCAGTCCTTCTGTAATATGGAAAAATGCAGCTTGAGAACACGGTCTCAGATTTAACCAATTGCACAATCAATGATCTCTATGCAATCAGAGAGCACAGGAGAGGCCGGGGCACAGCTGAATTGCTTTGAATTCTCTTCAAGTCTGTTCAACTCTGTAGGAGCTGCCTTCCACTGGAGACCCATCTTTTCTTTCCTGGCATCTTGTGATAGCCTCTTTACCGGGCTTCCTATAGCTTTTATAACTATATTTGTGCTCCTTCCATACAATCTTCATATAGCCAAAATGATATTCCCCAAACTCATATTCAGTCATCTTACACAACTACTTTTTAACCTTTTAGTGGTTTTTCGCTCTCATTAAGATGAAGTTCAACATTCTTAAACTGTTCTTTAAGCCCTTGTGTTATCTGACCCCTTTGATCTGGGCATTAGAGTATAGTTTTCTGGAGACATGTGAATGGGTTGTGGATATTGCCAGACGGTTGTGCATGTATACATATCTAAAACATATTTTTATATCTAAACATTTTTATATCTAAACATATATTTAGATATAAATATATCAAAATCTATAATTACTAATACATTTCTATGAGGCTGTTTTCTGTTGCTGTTGTTGTTTTAGAAGTGGGGTCTTGCTCTGTCACCCAGATTGGAGTGACAATCTGGTGGTGTAATCATAGCTCACATAGCCTGGAATTCCTAGGCTTAAGGAATCCTCCCACCTCAGCCTCCCAAGTAGCAGGGACTAAAGTCGTGTGTCATCATGCCCAGCTAATTATTGTATTATTTTTGTAGATATTGGGTCTTGTTAAATGTTCAGGCTGGTCTATAACTCCTGGCCTAAAGTGACCCTCCCACCTCAGCCTCCGAAAGGGCTGGGATTACAGGCTTCAGTCACTGGGTCCAGTTTCCCATGAGCTTTTTCCTTATACAGAAGATAAAATAAAGAACCTTATCGTAAGAAATCATTAGGAACCCATTTACAGATTTTGATGAATCTTAGGTAATGCCTGAATTTCTCTCTCTTGTCTTTCAAAAAATATCTGAGGTCAGTCTGAAGCTAGGATATTGCTTGCGTTAGCACACTTTAGACTATTCCTTGGAAGCCATTTTTATAAGACGGTGTCTGAGTAAAAATTATTCAACTATGAAACATAAAGGAGAAATATGGAGCATAAAACATAGCCAGTTTTTATGAAAAACCTAGGTGTCAGAGGGGAGACAATTCCCAAGGCCATGCAAGGGTTAAAAGAGAGCTAATCACTGTGATTCCAATTCATTGCTTTTCAACCACTCCGTAATCACTTGCTTTCTAAATTTCAGAAAACATTTTAAAATAAGGATTATCCTTTCTTATATTTGTTCTGTCAGCCTACTACATTTCATTCGAGGATAAAAAATCAGTTTCTGTGCAAATAAGCAAAGTCTCTGTGCCAGGTACTTTGGACAAATGATTAATAGGGTTAAATTTTAATAGGTGCATGAAGTCCTACATTGCTGTACTATTGCTTAAAAATCACACACATATTTATTTATTTTAAATATGAATAAAAGGAGCTAAAAATCAAATCAGATATAAGCAGGTGAAACCACTCCAAGTACACTGGAAAATTTGTTGAGAAATGTGATATATTTAGTAAATTGAAACATACTTAATGAACTGTAATGATACTAGTTCTTTTTGTATGTTTTGAAAGTGGAATGTCATAACTTCTTATCAGGGAAAAAATCAATATCTATTTTAATAAAAAAACAGGATAGATGATTATATTAACATGCTTTTCATGTTCCTGTTACACATAGAAAGGAAAGTTTAAAATCAAGAAAACATAGACTTTAAAAAAAATGACTATGCAGGACTAACTGCTTTGTTTCACTTTTTGAACTGTTTCTCAGTTCATGGTCTGCTTGTATCTCTCTGCTAATATACTTTGAATAGGGAGAATTCTTTTCAGTGATTGACATGACTTTGATTCAGCACAACAAGGACAAACTAGTTTGGATAGATAGATGCACATTTTTTTTTTTTCTGTATGGTAAGATCATAGAGTTCCACTTGTAATGTGTAGTTTCTGACTCTCTCAGTTAAATATACACAACTGAAATATGCTTTGTTGCTTTAAATAACAGCTTGGGCAGAATATGTACCTGCCATCAATCACAGGAAATAGATTTGACACAATCTTTTACACTGGTCAATTATAAAAATGAGGAATTTATACTTTGAGCCACCACATCATCCAAAAGTAAATCACTCTTTTATAACTACTCTTTCTAGTAACTCATAGATGAAATTCGTAGTAGTTCTGTGGAGTCAGAAGTCACATGATTGAATGATCTCTCTGCTATTAAACAACTGAATAATGTGCTATGTTGCATAAATTAGATAATTTACTTGAAAATATTTTATACATAGAAAAGATGTATTGTGGTAATTATTTGAGAAACTTAGAGGATAATTTATTACATTTCTCTTTTACAAGGAAGTGTTTTGGTTAAAGATTATAAGGTGTCATTAAACAGTAATGGAAGGATATTTTCATTTTAACTGGATAAACAACCTGCAACACTCAATCGTTGCATGCACAACTGACTCATCTCACAGTAGACTTGATGTAAGTGTGAAATATTACACTGTAATTTTAAACCACTGAAGATTATGTTTTACAGTCACATAACTTAAATTATGTTTTCCTATATATTATACAAGAAATTTTTAAACAAATTTTACAAAACACGGTATAAATGAAAATATTGATAAATATGGTAATATTAAAATAAGCCACTATCAAATACAAACATAAATGCTTCTTAGAGACAATAGGAATTATAAAAACATAAAACTAAATGATTCAGACCTCAAATGTATATAGATATTACAAAGCAATAAGAACAACAACAAAAAAAACTAATAGGAGAGCTGTTAAAATGTATCAACAAGCAAGTCAGATAAGAGATCATAGTAGCCAAGACACTTTTGAAAAAAAATAAATGGCATACAAAAATTCAAATTCAAAGGAAATATCATATTTTTAACTTTTATATTGAAAATAAATATTAACATTCTAAAAATATTAAGTGTTATCAAGGATGTAGAGCAAAGAAAACCCAGATTCTGTGCTGGTGGGAATATAAACTAGGTAATTTTGGAAGGTAATTACACAAATTTAGTAAAGTTGAAGATGTACATATTCTAAAACTAACCGCTTACATTCTAAGTTTATTTCCTCAGACATCTTTTACTTGTGTAAAATCATTCATTAGGATACTAGTTATAAGAGTGAAGTTTTTTTTTTATCTAAAGGAGAGTGTTAATTTACTTGAAGTGTATTTTTACAAATGACGCTATTTAGTTCATAAAATATTTGAAGTAGAATTCATTTATAAACAAAGAAATTTCACATAAAAATCTTGTGAACTAAGACAACTATAGAATGGGAATCTCAATATTATATTTTAAAATATAAAAGTATGCAAACTGGTTAGTATGTGTTAAGTATGAACTCATATGTATGGAAAAACATTATGAAATGTTTGGAATAAAATTCACTATAATTTAGGATAGTAATTCTGTGCTAGACAAAGAAAAAAAAGAGGTGAATAAGATCGATGTATTAGTCTGTTCTTGTATTGCTATAAATAAATACCCACAAGTAGGTAGTTTATAAAGAAAAGAGGGTTTAAATTGGCTCACGGTTCTGTAGGCTGTACAGGAAGCTCAGGAAACTTACAATTATGGTGGAAGGGGAAGGGGAAGCAGGGACATTTTACATGTCCGGAGCAGGAGCCAGAGAGAGCGAGCAGGGAGGTGCTACACACTTTTTTAAATGACCAGATCTTGGGAGAATCACTCATTGTCACAGGCAAGGGGGATGATGCTAAACCATTCAGGAGAACCGCCCCCATGATCCAATCACCTTCCACCAGACTCTACCTCCAACACTGGGGATTACAATTGAACATGAAATTTGGGTGGAAACACAGATCTAAACCATATCAATCAAGAAAGGAGAATTCAGAATTTTAATTATATCTGTAATGTTTGTATTTAAAAAATAGTAATGAGACTTTAGCTTCCAGAATTGGTGCACTAGTACTGAAAACTACAAGAAAAGCTGGACAAAGACTAAAGAAGCATCTGCTTGAAGTAATTGGCAAGTCACCAATTCTCCAATTATTGGAGGATGTACAATTTAAGGCATCTGAGCCTGACATTTAGGGCCATTTTAGCCCTCTGGGTATGTGCCAATCCAGGAAGAGGTAACAGAGTTTGAGACCCTGGGAACTATTTTTGAAAGTCTCAAGAGACCAGGGAAACAAAAATTAGAGTCCATACATTTCCATGATGTAAAAGATGTCCTAGAGAAATTCCTCATCTTTGTATTGGGATCCTTAAGTGTTGGAATACTGGAGCAAGTTTTACTTACGGTGAAATTGACATTCTGAGGAACTGCAACCCAGCATCAATTAAATTTAATCACAGATACTTGATTTAGTTTATCTGGGATTGTTATGATGCCTAAGCCCCTGATAGAAATTGTCAAGATTGTGGTTACTTTAGGAGAGGAGACGGAATAGTGGTGAAAGAGGACAGGAACACAATCTGTGGGTTGTGGCAAACGTTTTTATAACTTGGGTAGTGGCTACGAAGGTAATAATTTTGTAATAAATCTTGGGCAGTGTATTTTTTTGTTTTGTGTACTTATAGACATATTGAAATATTTCATACTACATTGGTCTAAATAAGTCTTTTAAAAAGTTAGTAGGAATTCAAAAAATGTCAACTCATTTTTCAAAAAGTCAAGCAAATAAGACAAATTTATTAATATTTGATAAAGCTGGTTTATTGCTACATTGATTGCTTTTTTGTATCATATATATCACAAATTAAGTAGTAACAGAGTAATAACATATCAACACCATGTTCGTTCTGAGAAAGACTGGGAAAAACAAAATCACTGTCATTCCAAGGGAGCAAAATATTATATCTAGCTTAGTAAACAACTCGTAGGTGATATTTACAATAGCTGGAAGCCATCTCAGAACGTTGTTTAGAGATATAGATTTCTCCTCTTATCCAGTATACCTTTTCATTGATTCTATTGTTTTCAGGAAAAAACAATTAAATTTTTTCACAGGTCTTGGAAATGAGCACTTGCTCATGCAGTTTCAGCTCACAAAGCAAACTCAACTATCCTGTAAAAAGGCAGCAAGAACCAATATTTTGCCCTTTGAACTTCCTAGAATAGTTACCAAGTAGAAAAATTTTGGGAAAAGTAATTTGAATGACAAATCACATTTTTTGAACCATACAACTTGATACTTTTTTATTGCATTGCCAGATTATTTTATTTTAGTATGCTATATACAATATATTTGTCTTTCCTAGGAGATCAACAAGGTTGAAATTTATTTTTCTTCTATTGTTGATCTTGACAGGTCATCCAATTAGATTACTAGAGCATTTGTAAAATCAAGTGTCATTTTTTTCCTCTCAATTTTCCTGATATCTAAAATATGTATGAATTTTTGTTTTTATGTCATCCTATATTTGAAACATTTTCTGATACACTTTTGCAGCATTTGCAGCCTTAAGCACATGTCCTATATCAATGGGGATCCTCTGTTGTCATTTGTTTACCTCTCTGTCTCTAGAGATTAACATGAGGACACAAATCATGACTTAAAATAATCTTTATACCTTGTGCCTAGTAAATAATTCAATAAACGTCAGCAAATTGGTGAATGAAAATGAACTTCTAGATATTTTCTTGAGAAATCATCATGTCAATGAAAATAGGTAAGCCTTGTCATACTAGAACGATGGTAAATAGGAGATAGGACTGGCTTGCCGCTCCCACTTGGATGGATATAGCAGCATGTGGAGGCTCACATCACAAACTTTTGCCCCAATAACTACCGCAAGAACATACCAGAAAATCTCAGAGAATCCACAGACCCTTTGAAGGAACTGGGACACCATTGCAGGCTCCCTGAGATGCCGAAAAACTGTGAATCTGCTTGCTTTCTCAATGGGGAGGCTCACGGTCTGGGGCAAGTTCTCAGGCCCTGTCACTGGCCGCCTGGAAATAGACTCAGCGCTGTTGGGGGGATGATGGGAGCAAGACTAGCTGTTAAGACAGTGGGCTGTGTGGGAGCAGGGTGAAGCCTGTAATTGCCAGCTTTCCCCCACTTTCCTGGTGACCTATATGACTCAGCAGACACAGCCATAATCTCCCTGGGGAATAATATAACTCCACTGGACTGGGAACCACACCCTTATATCTCACAGTAGCCACAGCAAGCCCCACCCATGGAGAAGCTGAGCTCAGACAAGCCTATCCCTGCTGATACCTGGTGATCTTTCTCTACCTGTCCTGGCTGCTGAAGACAAAGCTCATATTCTCTTGCGAGCTTGATGGCCTGCCCAATGCCCAAAAAACCTGAATACTTAACCAGGTGTCCTTAGGGCAAGTTTGCATCCTGCATATATGACCACAGCTAATGTGCTCTTGAAAGCACCACCTCCTGGCTTGAGGCCAATCCGCACAAAACAGGTGTACCAACCAAAAACACAACCAAGGACCTTCACAGAATCCACTTTACTCCCCTGCTACCTCTACAAGAGCAGGTGCTGGTATCCATGGCTGTCAGACCTGAAGATGGATCACATCACAGGACTCTTTGCAAACAATCCCCAGAAAGAACCAAGATCCTGATAGCTCCCCTGTGTGGCTAGACCCAGAAGAGCAAAAACAATCACTACAGTTCTGCTCTCAGGAGGCCCCATTCCTAGGGGAAGGGAGAGAACACCACATCAAGAGCACCCCATGGGATAAAAGAATTGAACAGCAGCCCTTGAATCCCAGATCTTCCCTCTGACATAGTCTACCCAGATAAGAAGGAACCAGAAAAACAATTCTGGTAATATGACAAAACAATATTCTTTACCACCCCCTAAAGATCATACCAGATCTCCAGCAATGGATCCACACCAAGATGAAATCTCTAAATTGCCAGAAAAAGAATACAGAAGGTCGATTATTTAGCTAATCAAGGAGGAACCAGAGAAACATGAAGTCCAACTTAGAGAAATTAAAAACGTGATACAGAATATAAAAGGAAAAGTCTTCAGTGAAATAGACAGCATAAATTAAAAACAATCACATATTCTGGAAATGAAGGATCACATAGAGAAATGCAAAATGCACTGGAAAATCTCAGCAATAGATTAAAACAAGCAGAAGAAAGAACTTCAAAGCTCAGAGACAAGGATTCTTAATTAATTCAATCCATCAAAGAATTTAAAAACCATGAAGAAAAAAGACTTTAAAAAATGAACAAAACCTCCAAGAAGTTTGGGACTATGTTAAACATCCAAACCTAAGAATAATTGGTGTCCCCAAGAAAGAAGAGACATTTAAGAGTTTGAAAAACATATTTGAGGGAATAATCAAGGGAAACTTCCCGTGCCTTGCTAGACATCTAGACATCCCCAGTACAAGAAGCTCTCAGAATACCCGGGAAATTCATTGCAAAAAGATGATGGCTTAGGCACATAGTCATCAGATTATCTAAAGTCAGGACAAAGGAAATAATCTTAAAAGCTGTGATGTGGTTGATGGGTGTAGCAAACGACCATGGTATGTGTATACCTGTGTAACAAACCTGCATGTTCTGCACATGTACCCCAGAAGTTAAAGTAGAATAATAATAATAATAAACAAGCTGTGAGGCAAAAGCATTAGGTAACCTATAAATGAAAATATATCAGATCAACAGAAGATTTCTCAGCAGAAACCCTGCAAGCTAGAAGGAATTGGGGCCCTATTTTTGACCTCCTTAAACAAAACAATTATCAGCCAAGAATTTTGCATCCAGTGAAAGTAAACTTCATAAATGAAGGAAAGATAGTCTTTTCCAGACCAAAAAAACTGAGAGAATTCACCACTACCAATCCAGCACTAAAATAATTGCCAACAGGGGCTCTAAATCTTGAAATAAATCCTCAAAATACACCAAAACAGAATCTCCTTAAAGCATAATTCTCACAGACCTATATAACAGTAACACAATAAAAAAGGCATTCCAGCAACAAATAGCATTAAGAATAGAAAAGTACCTCACATCTCAATAATAATACTGAAGGCAAATGGCCTAAATCTCCCACTTAAAAGACATAGAATGGAAGAATGGATAAGAATTCACCAACCAAGTTTCTGGGAGACTCACCTAACACATAAGGACTCACATAAACTTAAGGTAAAGGGATGGAAAAAGATATTCCATGCAAATAGACACCAAAAACAAGCAGGAAGTAGCTATTTTCATATCAGAGAAAACAAACTTTAAGGCAACAGCAGTTAAAAAAAGACAAAGAAGGACATTATATAATGATAAAAGGATTATATCAACAGGAAAATATCACAATTCTAAATGTATATGCACCTAACATTAGAGCTCCCAAATTTATAAAACAATTATTACTAGATCTAAGAAATGAGAGAGACAGCAACACAATAATAATAGGGGACTATAATACTTCACTGACAACATTATACAGGTCATAAAGACAAAAGGTCAGCAAAGAAACAATGAATTTAAAATATATCCCATTACAAATGAACTTAACATATTTACAGAACATTCTACCCACCAACTGCAGAATACACATTCAATTCCTCAGCAAATGGAACATTCTCCAAGATAGACCATATGATAGACCACAAAACAAGTCTCAGTAAATTTAAGAAAATTAAATTAGTACTCTCTCAGACCACAGGGGAATAAAATTGGAAATCAACTCTGAAAGGAACCCCCTAAATTACGCAAACACATGGAAATTAAATAACCTGCTCATGTATGACCATTCGGTCAACAATGAAATCGAGGTAAAAATTTAAAAATTCTTTGAATTGAATGATAATAATGACACAATCTGTCAAAACCTCTGAGATACAGCAAAAATGATGCTAAAAGGAAACTTCATATCATTAAATGCCTACACCAAAACGTCTAGAAGAGCACAAATAGACAATCTAAGGTCATACTTCATGGAACTGGAGAAAAAAGAACAATCCAAACCCATACCCAGCAGAAGAAAAGAAATAACAAAGGTCAGAGCAGAATAAAATGAAATTGAAACAACAACAACAAAAAAATTCAAAAGATAAATGAAACAAAACGCTGGTTCTTTGAAAAGATAAATAAAATTGATAGACCATTAGCGAGAATAACCAAGGAAAAAAAAAAAAAAAAAAGAAAAGATCCTAGTAAACTCACTTGGAAACTAAGGAAGAGCTATTACAACTGATAACACAGAAATACAAAGATTATTCAAAGTTACTATGAACATCTTTACTTGCATAAACTAGAAAACTTAGAGGAGATAGATACATTCCTGGAAATATACAACCCTCCTAGATTAAACCAGGAAGATATAGAATCTATGAACAGACCAGTAACAAGCAGGGAGACTGAAATGATAATAAAAATTTGCCAACAAAAAAAGTCCAGGACCAGACAGATTCACAGCTGAATTCTATCAGACATTCAGAAAGGAATTGATACTAATCTTACACTATTTCAAAAGATAGAGAAAGAGGTAGTCTTCCTAAATCATTCTATGAAGGCGACATCACCCTAATATCAAAACCAGGGAAAAACAACAACAAAAAATAAAACTACACACCGATACTCCTGATAAACATAGATGCAAAAATCCTCAACAAAATACCAGCAATCCAAGTCCAACAGGATATAAAAGAGATGATCAAGTGGGTTTCATCGCAGTGATGCAGAGCTGGTTTAACATACATAAGTCAATAAATGTGATACACCAAATAAACAATTAAAAACAAAAATTACTTAATCACCTCAACAGATGCAGAAAAAGCACTTGACAAAATCCAGCATCCCTTTATGTTTAAAACCCGCACCAAAATCAGCATAGAAAGGTATACCTAAAAGTAATACAAGCCATTTATGGGCCGGCACAGTGGCTCACACCTGTAATCGCAGCACTTTGGAAGGCCGAGGTGGCAGAATCACCTGAGGTCAGGAGTTTGAGACCAGCCTGCTTAACATGGCGAAACCCCGTGTCTCTACTAAAAATAGAAAAAAAAAAAAAAAATTAGCCGGGCATGATGTTGCAGGCCTGTAATCCCAGCTAATCGGGAGGCTGAGGCAGGAGAATAGCTTGAACCCGGGAGGCAGAGGTTGCAGTGAGCCGAGATTATGCCTCTGAACTCCAGCCTGGATGACAAGAGCGACACTCCATCTCAAAAAAAAGAAAATTGCCATTCATGACAAATCCACAGCTAACATTATACTGAAGAGTGAAAAGCTGAAAGCATTCTCCCTGGGAAGTGGAATAAGACAGGAATGCCTACTTTTACCACTTCTATTTAACATAGTACTGTAAGTTCTAGCCAGAACAATCAGATAAGAGACAGAAATAAAGGGAATCTGTATTGATAAAGAGAAAGTCCAGCTGTTGCTGTTTGCTGATGAAATGATTGTATACCTAGAAAACCCTAGACTCATTCAAATGAAAAATTAACTTCATAATCATGGGGAATGTAAAGTTTGTCAACAAACTATCGTGTATTTATTTGACAATGTTATTTATGTTCATATTCTGTGTATATGTGTATAATTAACAAACAGAAAAAATACTGTAAATGTAATTTTCTTGGGGAAAGAGTTTTACCTCTTTAAATCATTTTTAAAATCACTATTCATCATTGCAGAATTCATTTGATCTTGACAAAAGTTTATAATAAATAAAATAAATATATATGTACTTACATGACTCTGCATTTAAAACACCTAAGATACTGCAAAGACAAATTATGAGAATTAATAAGTGAATACCATATTAGTTAATTCTGATGCAACATAAATGTACAACAATAAACTTTTCTTAAATGACAGCAATGAGAGAATAGAAATTCATAAAAATTTTAAATTTATAGTTATGGAAAAATATGAACTATACTTGAAATGTTGCTGTGTATTAAATGTTAGTTAAAAAACTAAAATTGGGTCTCTACTCCAAACAATATGTAAACAATTTTTAGGCAGATTAAAATTTTAAAGCAAAAGACAAAATTACATAATATTTAACAGTTAATTTTAGTCGTTTATTATGTAGTATAATTAAGGGTTTCTTAAAGCATTAAAACATAAAGGAAATTACTGATAAATGTAAGTATCATAAAATTTAAAATTTCTATTCTGTAAGGATTTCATAAAATATACAAGACAAGATGCAGAAAGACAGAAAATGTTGCATTGTGCTGTCAACCAATAGTTAGTATTCAGCTTGTGGAGAATTTTGACAACAAGGGAAGACAACACAAGAGGAGAATGGACCAAATATGGAAAAGGATGTCCACATGAGAGGGATCATAACTGAACACTAACCAGTGAAAAATTATTAACCTTACTAGTAATTAGGAAAGTTAAAGGCACAGTGAGATAGTATTCTCTATCCATCAGATTGGAAAAAATAAAATTCTAAGTTGCAATAATCCTACCTCTTGGTATTCAACCCAGAGGATTTTTTGCACATGTACAAAGGTAACAAGTAAAAGAAAGATACATCTACAATTGTTTTTACTGGGGAAACAGAAAGGATCCAAATGTCTGGTAACATGAAAATAAAAAAAAAAAAAATAGTGACTGTATTACTCAGCTAAGGCTGCTATAAAAAAATACCACAGACTGGACAGCTTACATAACAAAAATGTATTTCTCAGGGTTCTGGAAGTTGGAAGTTCGAGATCAAGGTGTCAGCGGGTTTGGTTCTCCTGAGATCTCACACGAGCTTTTCTCTGTACCAACCTAGTGTCTCTCCCTTTTCTTTTAATGACACTAGTCCTATTAAAGTAGAGACTCATCCTTATAATCTCATTTAACCTTGATTACCTCTTTGGAGGCCCTATTTCCTAATACATCACATTGGGGATTAGGGATTCAACATACGAATTCGGTAGGATGCAATGCAGTTCAGTCCATTAAGAGTGACACATTTATATAACGGATCACTGTAGAGAAGTGCAAATATATTATCCATAAGGATGAATTTCACAAACAAAATGTTAAGTACAAAAAGCAAGCATCATGTAAAGTTTTAAGATATGGAAATAATGCGTATTAATTGCTTTGGAAGAAAGTAATTTAAAATAAACACATAAGTAACTGCATAAGAATAATTTAAAAATTCAAAATAGTCTTTCCTTCTGCAGGGGAAAGATGAAGATTCAATAAAGGATGTGTATACTGTATTGGATACTTCAGCTCAACTGTGGTGAGGTTTTTGTTTTTTTGTTTTTTAGGCTGAGTAGTACATATATGCTTGTTTATTCTACTTTTTTTGTTTGTTTGTATTAACTTTTACACTTAAAATATATATTGTGCAACAATTTTGTGTGAAGTCGTCTTGTAGAATATTAGGATACATTGGGAAACATGCTGAGATACCTAATCTCATGAAGCTTATATTCTATTGCAGTAAACAGACAATAAATGGTAAGCAAAAGAAAACAGCCAAATGCATACAGTCGTTGCTATGGTTTGGACATTTGTTCCATCCAAACTTCATGTTGTAATGTAATCCAAAATAGTGAACGTGGGGCCCAATGGGAGGTATTTGGGTCAGTAGGGTAGATGCCTCATGAATAGGTTATGCCCTCCCTATGGAGCATTAAGTTCTCATTCTCTTTGTTTCCACGAGATATTGTTGTGAAAAAGAGCCTGGCACCTCTACCTTCTCTCTTTTGCTTCCATTTGCATCATGTGATCTCTGTACTCAGAACCCCCTTTCACTAGCCAGCCTAAGGCTGTTGACCATAAGCAGATGTCCAACCTTGAACTTTCCAGCCATCAAAATTGTAAGCCAAATAAACCAGGAATACGGAGCCTCAGATATTCCTCTTGTTTATTTAGAGACAGTCTTGCTCTATAGCTCAGCTCCCCACCACCATCCTGGGTTTAAGCTATTCTTTCCTGTCTCAGCCTCCCAAGTAGCTCAAGTACTTGGGATTACAGGCATGCGCCACCACACCCAGCTAATTTTTGTACTTTTAGTAATGACAGTTTTCCTGTGTCGCCCAGGCTGGTCTGGAACTCCTGGGCTCAAGCAATAGGCCCACCTTAGCCTGCCAAAGTGCTGGTATTACAGCAATGAGCCAGCACGCCCGGTCAGGTAATCTTCTCTACAAACAAAAACAGACTAAAGCAACATTTAGGAAAAATAAAAATTGAGCATATATTTTTTTCAAAAGGATATATATTTTTCAGTATTTGTTTTCATCCAGAATAATTGTTTTCTTTTTATTATATATCTTTTGAACGTTTCTGAATTAATCAGAACTTTTACTCAAATTCACTGCCACAGTAAATATGTAGGCATTTGTTATATGTTATGCATTTTTTATTTAGTTGTAACTTCCTTCTAGATATTTAATTTCAATGCTAATATACTTGTAAGCTGATTTAATTCTGTCTTTAAAAATCGTTGGAATATAAACAAATAAATAAGAAAGGAGCAAAATATCAGGTAATCCTCACATTGCAAACAGATTGAATCTGAAAAGTGCATCTATTAATTATTCATTTAGAGCATAATACATATGCTGTTTTTTCAGTACAGTTAAAAATCTTGATCAGCTACCAATAGTAAAATTATGAAGAGCCAATTGAAAAAATTAATGCCAATGCTAATAAATGATAAAAATATTTTGATTATATTAGTCATTCAAAAATGCAAGTTAATAATAATTTAACTTATACCAGTAAATATGTGTGTCTATGTCTGCATATATATAATGAAAATTGGGGAATTAGCTTTTACGACCACATTTTAAATAAAACAAGTTATATCCAGATGATACCATCAAAAGCATTATTTTGAAAAATGTTAAAGCACTTAGAAAATACACATACTTTCTAAATACATATATTAGAATATTCAGTGGAAATTGAAGTATACAAAATTA
This sequence comes from Colobus angolensis palliatus, assembly GCF_000951035.1. Lineage (NCBI taxonomy): Eukaryota > Metazoa > Chordata > Mammalia > Primates > Cercopithecidae > Colobus > Colobus angolensis. The sequence goes on along the minus strand of NW_012115544.1, from coordinate 2,723,824 downwards.
TTTTCTGTGACAAATTCTGTGTTCCCGATTATATAATATACGCACACATGCAGAAAGATATAAATAACGGTTGACATTTAATGAGCGCTTACTTTGTGTCAGACACTGAGCTGAGGGTTTTATCAGGATTATTTCAGTAAGTCCTCATAAGAACCCTTTGATGTAAGTACCAATATTATCTACATTTGACAGATGAGATGAGTTTTGGAGAGATTAAGTTTACAAACCTAGTTATTGTGGAATCCAGGATATGAACCAAAGAAGTGAGACTCCAGAACCTATGCTTTTAATTACTGTCCCGATTTGGAGGTCAATTGAGGTTACTCTTTACGATAAAAATACAATTAGTTAGAGACTGAAGTAAGAATCCTGCTTCTAAAGGTAAAGCCCATGCTCTCCCAAATGTTATGCAAATTCCTAGGGTTTATATTATCATTTTCTTTTGATTCGTGGTGGTGATATTCATTATAGCATCATAAACTATGTATAGGTGAAACCTCTGTTGTTCAGTTGTTGACTATCCTGACTCTGGAAAATTATTGCTTGTCCCATTTTCCCTTAGGCTAGAGCTTCCTAATCTTGTGATTTTTTTCTCTCTTCTCATTCTCCTCTCTTCCTTTCTTTTCTCTACCTTATTCTGATTCACTGTTCATTTCTTATACAGATTAATTTGTTTTCTTCCAAACATGTTGTCTGAGAGGAATCTTTCAAGACATTTTGCTGGGTGCAAAAATAATTGTGGTTTTTGTCATTAAATATAATGACAAAATGTAATGACATTAAATGTAATGACAAAAACCACAATTATTTTTGCACCAACCTGATACTTGCCTGCTACATAAAATGAACAGGATAATGTAAACAGAATTTATATATATATAGAGAGAGCAATATACATTTGGGAAAATTTTTGATCTCACTAAGAATTAATGAAAATATATACAGTCACAATACCATGTTTACCTCTACAATTGGAAAAGCTTTAAAATTTATATGATTTAATACTGAAAAAAGGTGTTTTGGCAGTAGTACCCACTGGTGTGACTTTGCATTGCTATTTCTGGAAAGTAATTTGGCACTATATTAAAAATAATCTCAGTACTAAATTCATACACTTTGGCCCAAGAATTCTATAAATATCTTCTAAATGCAAGACAGAAGACAGCAGACATTGTAGGTGTTTCAATAACATGTATCAGAGCTAGCTTTAATATGAGAGGTTGAGTGCCCATGGTTCTAAGTTACACACCGTCGGGAAGTATTCCACAGCAAAATTGTTTAAGGACCAAAAATTACTGCTATAAATGATGAATTATTTTAAATTTACAGAGTCCCTGACACAAACAAAAGGAAACAGGTATTTTCCTCAAATCTCTGTCAACACCACTGCCATGGAAAATGGTGATTCCAAGACTAGATGGCATTTAACTCTGGTAGTAGACATATCGCTGGTTCTCTTTCACTCCCTGAAGTTTGAAGTATTTCAATTATCAGAGCCCCAGTGAAGTTTGCTTAAATGTTCTTAGTCCACGTTCACCCAAAAATGTTTTATATGATAGATCATCAATGTCGGTTGAATCCAAGTTTCTTTTATCCCTAAAGGATTCTTCAGACGATCGTGTGAATTGGTAGATATAAATTAATACATAGAAAAAGTGCACAAATTCAAATGGAGACACTGGAGGTTGGATATAACCCTCCAGTATCTCATATGAGTAGGAATAGACCTCAGGTTTACCTGATATGTCTTGTTATAAACATGCATTAGATTGTTTATCATTTGCATGCCTGTATATCTGGAGCTCTCTAGGTCTAGTATCAAAAGTAAACTACCTGGCAATTCAACCTCCATCACCACCTGCTGGGAACTATTTCAAATTGCATCCAAAGACCCTAGAGGACTGATGCTGTTCCTTCTTCTCAGCCACACTCCTTTAGATATTCATTTAGGAATTATAGATAGAGGAAAGGTGAGTGTCACACAACCTTTTCAGTAATGTTATTGGGAAATTCAGAATTTATTTGTAAATTAATAAATAATAAAGAGGATGAAAGAAAGTTTATACATGAAACTCTGTGGTGTAATTCTACTGAATCCTTTGAGGTTCTGTGTTCTTCCTTGCATATTAGAAAAACTAATTAGAAAATATTAGTTACCAATGAATGACTTTTCATCAGTGAATATTTATCTACTGATATACAAAATGCAGAGATATTTGTAAGTAGTTTATGATTTATTTTAAAGATTCCAGGTGTTTAGTTCATCAGCATATAAATATGACACCCACACAAGCATACAAGTTTGTTCCCCAGAGTAAATGAGGCCCCTCTAGCTATCTGCTTTGTACTTTCTTCAGAGATCAATTCAGCAAGAACCACATTATTTATTCAGGATGACATTAAGATGCTCATTCTTCACAAGAATAAACACATTGATAATGTTTATGCTTCATTTTCTGTAGAACACCTACACTTAAATACAGCAGAGGAGTGCATGACATTTTCTTTGCATTTTTCATTTCAACATGTGATTACAGCTTTCTGTTTGTGGTTAGTCACTTGCGCAAGATTTCTCAGTTTAAGATTTTAAATGTTATACTTCTAGCTTTCCAAATAAGTAACCTCAACATGATTTCATTATTGCTGCTCTTTGATAGAAGTAGATAGTAAAAATTTAAAAATACATGAGGACACCAAATTCTATTTCTCTAAAGAGAGATGAAAGGAAAAATAAATATGAAAGCATTGAACATGAAGAAAGTCACAATAGTCATATAAAACTGGATAAAACAAACCTTCTGAAGAAACAGATGGGTCTTTTTACAATGAACTGAGCATTTTTATGGCTCACTGGAGCTCATACTATAAAGTGTCAATGAAGAAGGTTAGATAAGTCTCTAAACTAAGATTCAGCCTTCGTAAGGGATTGTAAACAACTCCAGGATGTGCCAAAGGGCTTTTTAGTTCCTGCTACACAAACAACAAATATAGAAGGCAAGGTATAGCTGAGGCAAGATTCATTCTTTTGTAGTTTGTATGAAAAAAAAATTGGTTCTTTGGTTTCTGGGCTTAGAACCTTGCTGTTGCCTATTTAGGGTTAACATTTGCACATTTAACTCTTTAGGCTCTTGGCCCCAAAGCTATTGCTGATCATTTAATTCTATGTATTTCACTTTCTGATAGAACAGAAGTTATTTCCAGATCCCACAGCAGAGATTTCATGTTATATATATAGCCATATATATATTATATATTTATAGCCATAAAAGAAATAATTTAGCAGCAAATATTTTGTTCTAAATAAAATCATATTAACCAATGTAATCATACTTTGACTCACTGAAGAAATAAAATTCAATTTCATAAATAATAACATTTCAAATAATTATAGAACATATCTGATACAGAATATCACAGTTAATTTATTGTTACTTTAGGAAAGAGTGTAAAGAAGAAAAAATAATGGTTATATTCTCAAATTAAAAATTAGAACTACTTCAGAAGCCATATAGAAGTATTTAATCTCAAAATTAAAAGCAATTGTTCTAACATAAGTTGTTATAGAGAAAGTATTTTGAAATTATATTTTAAAATATGTATTCAATTATTGAAAAGGTAAAATTTGCAACTGGAGAAAAATTCAGTGTTGCAAGTAGTATACAATGAAAAATAAGCTTTTGCCCCTTTCCCTCCTAGATGCAACCATGATAAAAACCATATGTAAACCAAGATCTTTACATAAACAGAGTGTTCTTTGACATATTTTCCCACATATTATAATGTAAAGTAATTTTAAAAAATTATTATAGTCCTGGTTTCTTCTTTTTTAAGATTTGCAAAGCACTCCATTGGTGGGCACATTACAATTTATTTTTAGTTTTATAGTTTCTAACATTAGTTCTTACACCAATGTTGACACTACTTGTATTTGTGTGTATCTGGATAAATATACGCATAGAATTTTATCATATTTGCCAAATCTTTCCTTTGATTGTAAGATATGACATTATTTTGGTATCATTAAGAAA
>NW_012115544.1:2717305-2719206 GCF_000951035.1 Colobus angolensis palliatus | reverse complement strand
TCTCAAAAAAAAAAATATATATATATATATATATATATATGTATCTCTCTCCAAGTTTAAAGATGGTAAAATATGTCTCATAATCAATATAATATAGTACAGTTATGGGTATCTTAGAATCAATGAAATATGGAGCTAAAAAGTAATATAGCTGTGTCAAATTGCTATATTGTCACCTACAGCACCTCAATAATTTACCACACCATTGTAATGCAAGACAATGCCTGTTTCCACTTTCCAAAAAAGTGCATGTAAATTTTGAATCTTGGCCAATCTCATACATTAAAAAATGGTATATTTTAACATGTAAAAATGACATTGATATTTTCTGTCCCACAAACTGCTCCAGATTTCCTAAATAAAAGTTGCAAACAAAAAATGAAGACGTTGATAAAAAATAAAGCATATGGCACATCTTTTCTGAAGTTGGACAAGAGTTTAATATGCTGTGTGATCTGGGCCCATTCATTTAATTATTCTAAGTCTCAGTTTTTCTTTCTGTAAACTGAAGATAATAATAGATTTTCATGAACTGTCATAACATTGAGTAAAACTAATGTACGTAGGATATTTCTGGAACGTAGTGGTACTCTGCGTATTAGACATTGCTATTATTATTATCATTACTACTGTGTCTGGAATAGATTCCTTCCAGTGGGTTTTTGGTCTCACTGACTTCAAGAATGAAGCTCTAGACCCTCACAGTGAGTGTTATAGTTCTTAAAGATGGTGTATCCAGAGTTTGTTCCTTCAGATGTTCAGATGTGCCCGGAGTTTCTTCCTTCTGGCAGATTTGTGATCTCGCTGACTTCAGGAGTGAAGCTGCAGAGCCTCGCAGTCTTACAGCCCTTAAAATGTGGCATGTCCAGAGTTGTTTGTTCCTGCCGGTGGGTGTGTGGTGTCACTGACTTCAGGAATGAAGTCGCAGACCCTTGCGGTGAGTGTTACAGCTCATAAAGGTAGTGCAGACCCAAAAAGTGAGCAACAGCAAGATTTATTGTGAAGAGCAAAAGAATAAAACTTCCACAGCGTGGAAGGAGACCAGAGTGGGTTGCCACTGCTGGCTCCGGTTTCCAGCTTTTATTCCCTTATTTAGCCCTTCCCATATCCTGCTGATTGGTCCATTTTACAGAGAGCCAATTGGTCTATTTTACACAGTGCTGATTGGTCCATTTTACAGAGTGCTGATTGGTACATTTACAATCCTTTAACTAGACACAGAGCGCTGATTGGTGTGCGTTTACAGAGTGATGATTGGTGTATTTACAATCCTTTAGCTAGACACAGAGTGCTGATTGGTGTGTTTTTACAGAGTGTTGATTGGTGCATTTACAGTCCTTTAGCTAGACACAGAGTGCTGATCAGTGTGTTTTTACAGAGTGTTGATTGGTGCATTTATAATCCCCTAGCTAGATACAAAAGTTCTCTAAGTCCCCACTCGACTCAGGAAGTCTAGCTGGCTTCATCTCTCACTACTACTACTACTGCTACTGCTAAGATACTGTACTTAAGAATGGAGAAAAATTTTAATTCACTTATAACATTTTTTATTCAGAGTGAGATTTTAAGTAAGTGAGTGCATATACAGTCGACCCTTGAACAGTGGAAGAGTTAGGGGTACCGATGCCTTGTGGAGTTGAAAATCCATGTATACGGCCAGGCATGGTAGATCACACCTGTAAATCCAGCACTTTGGGAAGCTGATGTGGGCAGATCACTTGAGGACAGGAGTTTGAGACCAGCTTGGCTAACATGGTGAAATCCTGTCTCTACTAAAAAGACAAATAATTAGCCAGGCGTGATGGCACATGCCTATAATCCCAGCTACTTGGGAGGCTGAGGTAGGAGAATTGCTAGAACTCAGGAGGCTGAGGTTTGCACTCCAGCCTGGAGGACAAAAA
>NW_012115544.1:2622888-2716620 GCF_000951035.1 Colobus angolensis palliatus | reverse complement strand
AGCTTGGCCAACATGGTGAAATCCTGTCTCTACTAAAAAGACAAATAATTAGCCAGGCGTGATGGCACATGCCTATAATCCCAGCTACTTGGGAGGCTGATGTAGGAGAATTGCTTGAACTCAGGAGGCTAAGGTTTTCACTCCAGCCTGGAGGACAACAAAAAAAAAAAAAGAAAAAAAAGAAAAAAGATAAAAAAGAAAATCTGTATACCTCATGACTCACCTAAAACTTAAGAGCTTACTGTTGACTGGAAGCCTTACTGATAACATAAACACTTGATTAACACATATTTTGTACCTTATATGTATTAGATACTGTATCTTTGCAATAAAATAAGCAAAAGAAAATGTTACAGAGAAAATCGTTAGGAAGAGAAAAGAAAATATATTTTGAAACTATTAGGTGGAGGTGGATCATCATAAAAATCTTCATTCTTGTCTTTACTTTCAGTAGGCTGAGGAGGAGGAGAAAAAGGAATGCATCTTGGTGTCTCCAAGGTGGCAAAGGCTGAATAAAATCTGTGTATAAGCCTACTGGCCCATTCAAACCTGTTTTGTACAAGGGTCTACTGTATAATGGGTAAGGAAAAAATTAAATCTTTTTGGGATGCCATTTTCACAACAATAAGTATTGTGTTCAATTTACAAGGTGATGTCAGAAGATGTTATATTAAAAAAAAATCATAATCACAAAGAAATTTTAAAACTGAGAAATATTTACTTCATTAAATTTTAATGGGTCAAAACCAACATAGTTTTGCAGATTTGCTGAAACTTTCAGGAAATAATGTGTATTTCATTGAGTAAAACAGAAAAAGTCATATTTGTGCTGATGTGTATTACACAAACCAAAATAGAAATTATATGCTTATCTGATTAGAATATATTCTTTAATTTCTTTATTTTTTATTGACAAACAATAATTGTATATGTTCATGGGGCATAATGTGATGTTTTGATGTTTCCTTACAATGTGGAATGATTAAATCAGACTAATTAATAAGTCCTTCACCTCACATACTTATTTTTTTATGATGCCATTTTTAAAAAATCTATTCTTCTAACAATTTTAAAATAGATAACATACTATTATTTATTATAGTCACAATTCTGTACAATATATCACTAAAGCATATTTCTTCTATCTAATTGAAACTTTGTACCCTTTGATCAACATGTCCCTTTTCCCTACTGATCACTCTTACCTATCTCCTGGCAATCCCCATTCTACTCTCTGCTTCTATGAGTACAACTTTTAAAGATTCCACATATAAGTGAGATCATGTGGTATTTGTCATTCTGTGCCTGGCTTGTCTCATTTTGCACAACATCTTCCAGGTTCATCCATGTTGTTGCAAATGACGATATTTACTCCTTTTTTACAGATGAATAATATTTCATTACTTACACAAACATACCTCAGATATATTGTGGTTTGGTTCCAAACGGCCATAATAAAGTGAATATTCCAGTATGGCAAGCCACATAAATTTTTTCTGGTTTCCCAGTACATGCAAAAATTATGTTTACACTATACTGTAATTAAGTGCAATATCATTACGTCTAAAAAGTACATACTTTACTTAGAAAATACTTTATTGCTAAAATGTTAACAGTAATCTGAGCCCTTAGTCATAATTTTTTTCTTGTAGAATATGTTGCTTCAAGGTTGATGGCTGCTGACTGATGAGACTAGTGGTTACTGAACATTGGGGTAGCTGTGGCAATTTCTTAAAATAAGAATGCAAAGAAATTTTCCATATTGATTGACTCTCCCTTTCATGAAAGATTTATCTGTAGCAGACAATGATATTTGATACTATTTTACTCACAGTATAACTTCTTTCAAAATACAAATCAATGCTCTCGAACCCTGCTGCTGCTTTATCAACTAACATTGCATAATATTCCAAATCATTTGTTGTCATTTAAACAATGTTCAGAGCATCTTCACCAGGAGCAGATTCTGTCTCAGGAAACCACCTTTTTTGCTCATTCATAAGAAGCAACTCCTCATTCATTAGTTTTGTCACGAGGTTTCAGCAATTCCGTCACAATTACTGAAGGATGGTAGTTACCAGGGTCTAGGATGGATGGCAAGTTGTTTGCTAATGAGTTTCAGAGTTACAATTTGGAATGAAGAAGAAGTTCTGAAGATTAATAGGGTTGACAATTGTACAACAATGTAAATGTGAATTATACACTTATAGTTAAAATGGTATATTTTATGTTAGATATATTTTACTAAAATAAAAAAGTTTTTATGGCATTTAATATTGTGCCTGAGAGATTATGTTCCATTTTTAAAATTTAGAATAACTTTTTAACTTTACATAAAATTTGCAAATATATACTTCTTTAACTCACAGGTAGTTTACTCTATTGATAATATCTTCCATTGATATATTTGTAAAAAATAATGAAGCAATGATGATATATATTAAAGCTCAAACTTTGTTAGGATTTCCTTGTTTTTACCTAATGTCCTTTTTCTGTTCTAGGTCACCAACTAGGATACCATGTTACATTTAGTTATTATATCTCTTAACCTCCTCTAAATTGTGACTGTTTTTCAGGTTTTCCTCTTTTTAATGACCTTGATAGTGATGATCAGTACTGGTCAGCTGTTTTGTAGAATATCCCTCAATTTGGGTTTGCCTTGTGTTTTACTCAGAAACTAAGGATATGGGATTTTGGGACAATCACAAATGCAAAATGCCATTGTCATCACATCACATCAAGGCTATATGCTATCAACATGCCTTATGAAAGTTGACTGTATTCTATCAACATGTTGATGGAAGTTTTAACCTGGATGAAATACTCTTTGTTAGGTTTTTCCTTTGTGAACAATGTTCTCTCTTTCCATACTGTGCTCTTTAGAAGAAAGTCATTATATGCAGCTCATACTCAAGCACTTGTAAGTTGTACTCTACCTCCCTAAGGAAGCAGTATCTACATCAACTATTTGGAATTCTCCTGCACAGGAGATTTGTCTAGTCCCCTTCACTTAAAAACTGTATTCAATCATTCATTTATATCAAGATGGAGTCATGGATATTTATTTTATACTTTGGATTATAATCCAATGCTCATTTTCTTGTACAAACCAGTCCAGATTTGATCACTGGGAAATCATTTGCTTTTTTCCTGTGTCTCTTTGATATCTCATCCTTTTTAAAAATCACTTCCTTACTTTCTGACATTACAAGATGCTCCAGGCTCATCTTGTATACTCCCTGTCCTGGCCCTTGAATCAGTCGGTTCTCTAAGGATCCCTGATACCTTTTACTGGGGAAGGTAAAGATAATGCAAACCAAAATCTGAGCACTGGGTGAGTTTGCTGCTACTGCAGTGTCACTATGTCTAGACTCTTCCAGCTAAGAGTTTGGAAATCTATGTGTGTATACTAACCTAATACATGTGTGTATGCACAGGCTACTACACACATATATCTATAACTCACTATATGTCCACCTGTATGTATATTATGCTAAACATATGTTTATGTTTAATTTGAGGACTCCAACTCCAATCCAATGTTGTACAAGTCATTGTAGACTTCGTCCCTTTATCTATAATCTCTTTCTTCATTGGTGAGAAACATGGTTTCCACCATCTGCTATTCATTTATTTGTTTGTTCAGTTCAAGTATACATGTATAGCAGTTTCAAAATTGTTAGCATGTACTCCTTTGAAAAATGAACTTTATCAAATAATGTACAGTGTTTATGTATAGTTCCTTTTGCTTTTAGTCATACGGATTCCACTCTATTCCAAATTTAATTAGGTCAGCATCTTTTCCCTCCACGCTTGAGGAGTTATTTTGTAAATTGGTTTAGGAAGTTCTCTGCTGAGGTGACTTTTGATGAGCAGATCTGAACTGAGGGAGGTAATAAGCCACATGGAAATTTGGTGATACAGCATTGCAGTCAGAGAGAACAAGCTCAAATGAGGAAGAAAGGGAATTATAACAGCATCACAAAGGAATTTAGTTTGGATGTAACTATGAAGCTTATGGAAATTAATAGGTAATATTTATTATCCTAAACCGTTAGTGGGATGTTGGAATAACACACTGGTTTTCAAAAATCGTGAACTTAAGAATTATCTAGGTGCTTGTTAAAAATTTAGGACATTCTGAAACAAAATGTTTTGTTTAAAAAGCTAGTGTCTTTAGACTAGCAAGTTCTAGTGTCTCTAGAGCCTTATTCTCATTGTTTAGCTCCACGAAGAGGAATGTCAACTATTACTGTTTCTTATGTATGCATTCAGAAATATGAGTATAACATGTGCTGTTTGTGTAAATAAACTCACCACATTAAAGATTTTGTGACCAAACAGAGATTATTGGATACCACACCTCAAAGTATCTGATAGAATACATTTCGGCTGGGGATAAGAATCTGATTTTAAACAAGCACCCTAAGTAATAGTGTCTCAGGCTGTCCAGGAATCAGACTTGGACAAACACTAGCTAAAGCAGTAGGAAGCCATAAGCTGTGTGAAGTAGAAATAAGCATAGAGCCTAGGGTTGACTTTAATCGTGAACAATGAGCAATTGTGCTGAGAAACAAAGGAGAGTGGATTAAGAACACAGCAGCCTGCCTCCACAGCTTTGGGTAAGCAGAGACCAGGAAAACTCATCAGTGGAGAGGATCTTTTCAAACTCAAACTGTATGAACAAATTTTGTGTCTGAAGATAGGATAAATTTATGATGATATTTTACATTGTGATTATTAGAGGCAGTATAGCATAGTGCTTTTGGAGCAAGACCACTTAGGTGGAAATGCTGGTTCTGACAATTACTAATGATATAACCCGGGAAACTGCCTTAATATGTCTATGCCTTTTCCTGTCCATAAAATGGATATAAAAATAGTACTGTCCTCACAGGAGCATTAATTCAGTAGCACTAGGTTCATAATAAGGGCTCAAAGAATAGCAACTCCTATATATTTGGTTTCTTGTAAACATGATGGTGTTTATATGTATAGAGTATTTTACTTGAAAATGGGTATATGTCTAGGCCTATATCATTGAAGAACTCAATGTTCAGTATTATATTACTCAATTAAGTATTATATTTAGCTTTGTCAGGCAATACTAAAATATATCATGAAAATATATTTTGCTTTAATGAAAATGCTAGTTTATTCTTATTTTATGAGACTGTGCATGAATAGAGATGCTAAATATAATATGAAATAATCTACTCAACTAAAGATGGTTAGTTCTTTAGTTTTCCGATGTAGAAAGAACAAACAATGTAGTCATTTTAACATGACCTTTTATTAGTCCTAGATGAAATTTCAGGGGAGGTCTTAAAAGGTGATAGATGTTTAATTCTGTATAATATTCACCTTATTGGTTTATTTGAAAGCGAAAGGACAGTCTACAATTATTCAGGATCTTTCCAGCATGTCCTGGATTAACTTTTAAAGAATTTTCTCAAAATATTTACCCCGGAGGAAGAAAGCGTTGGGTTCAATAGTCTAGTTCACAGATAATTGGTCCTGGGTGCATGCCACAAGTTTGAATTTATGGTGCTCTGAATAAATATGAAATTTAAGTATTAACTACCGTTCCATCTGTTATCCCTCTAGAAATGATAAAATGATAGAAGTTCTAGTCTTAGGGAAAGTTGTTTCATGTGATAGCAAATAAATTGTCATTTCATTGAAAGACTACAAAATGTGGAAAAAAAAAAAGAGATACTTTTGCCACGGTGATATTTCTTTTCCTGAGTGGAATCATCCATCTCCTCTGTATTTGGTATGTTTACAGACCAGACACACTTGATGGTTGAGTGTTGCTGTTATTACAGTAGGAAGATTCCTCACTGAGACCTATGCTCTATGGAAGTAGGTTCTTCGTGGCTTCTACTGTGCTTAGTGGGCCCAAGGCTAGAGGCTTTCTAATCCAGTTTCTCCTTTGTAAGGTGGAGGAAGAGTTATCACCTAGAGAAATGCGATAGAGAATATGACTTCATAGTCTAAATACCCTTACTGTAGACCTTTGACCAATCCTCCTTTCAGCGTCAAGCTTCACCTCCACCTGGCCCTTCAGCCAGTAACTTCAGTTCCTGAGCCTTTCTATAGTTGTGCTTTATGAACAGTTTTGCTTCTCGCTGTCTTCTCCCTCTGCAATCAGTTTTTCAGTTTTCTGTGTTCCCTTTCCTTTTTCACCTTCACCTTGTAAAACCTGTTGAAATCTTGTCTATCATGGTTGTCTTTCTGGTTCTATTTCCCTTTGAATATTTATATGTATATTTTTAACTGGTGTAATGGAATTTCAGGTGTGCACAGATATAAACATATGTATTCAACATCCCACATTGATTCTGAAATTATCCAATAAAATATACATTTTCTTTGCACAATCTTGATTTTGTATGCATTTAGCTAGTAAAATTATAGATTAACTCATTTGTCAAAATTGCCCACTGAAATTATATTATTGGTTATTCATTTAACCTAATTGCTTAGTATGAAAATAATTCAGAATCTTGAAGAAGTCTAATAGTTAGCAAATAATTTTATGAAAAGTATCCTTATAATCTGGCATTTTTATAAAGAGACTAACCCTAACTTTACTTTTTGATTCCTTATTTTTCTAGGTTTCTCAATTTTAAAAAGAATATTATTTTCCATAAACAAGCACCACACTGTTCATATAATTCATTTGTTTATATTTTTTTCTTCTTGTTTCAAGGACTCTTTCCATTTTTCCCACTTATCTATCGAAATCCTAACTATTCTTCCAAATACTTACAAAACACCATACTTTTTCCACTTTTTAAACCAGTCAACATATCTCCTTGCTTTAAAACACCAAGACAAGTTTTCAACTCATCAAATCTATTAAAATCTCATTCACAATATTTTAGTCCATGTCTGCATTGTCTATTTCTTGAACTATGGTAGGATATTTATGTGTGTGTGTATATGTGTGTGTGTGTGTGTGTGGTTTTTTTGGCCACTAATCTTTCCCCTTTAAGGCATTCTTCTATAAGAACTATTCTACACATAACTTTTAAAAATAATTTCCTTTCCAAACAACGTCTCTTGTTTTGCTCACAGTTACAGAATAATAGCAAGCACTGCAACATGGATACTCTTCCAGTTTTGCCCTTCTGGCTTCTTCCACCCCTCTGTCTCTTTATTCCTAGATCATGGTAATATGTTTGACTCCAGAAAAATGCTTGTAATTCATGTACAAATAGGTAAACATTTACTAATAGAAAATTAAAATTTCTTCTGAAAATACTAAATGAATATTACACTAATGTTTAAATTAGAAGATCACCAAGAGTATTCTGATAGAATATGTAGGATTAGTTTCTCACTTATTAAATGATGACAAGGAGAAGAAAAAGTCAAAAGGTGACTAATGCTTGAGGCTGGGTAATTGGTAACATAATGTTGCCAGTAGCAGAATTCAGGGACTATGCAAGGAGGAAGGTTTAGGCAGAGGTAATATGTTCAGTTTGGAAATAGGTTGCTTATGAGTACGCAGTAATAGAGACAACGTAGCTGAGTTGGAAATGTTACCATATAGATTTAAGGAGGGTCAGGCTGATATATGTGCATTGAAAGTAATTTACATTAGGGTAAATGTCATGAAACAATTTGAATTACTGAATATTACACTAATTAAAATATTTAATTTAAGCTGTCTTTTACACGAGGCAAATATCTTTTACTGTGACATCTTGATGTAAATAATAAATATTAGAAAAATCATGGAATTTCTTATAATGATTCACTTGTTACACATTTCTTTCTTCAATCAACCTCACTTGCTAAAATTATAACAAATGCACCTACTTAAAAACAAAATACAAGATTATATTATTATCATTTAAACCGAGAAAAATAATAATACAAAATGAAGTAGATTCTTTTTGATATTCAAATGCCATTTCAACAGTGGTATGCAGTATTGTGCTTCATGGTTGTCATGGAAACTGCATCTCAATTCTAGAGTATCAAATCCTCATTTTCTATGAATTTCCAAAAGAAAAAAAGGTATAAAGTAACAAATTATATAATGGTCCTCTTTATCTTTTATTTTGATGCAGCACATTTCATATGACATAAAATACACTTCAAATAAAGGAATAACTAATATCAATGTTGAAAAATTTGAAAATGTAGACTAGTAGGTTATTTATTGTTCACTCATTTTAAAGTTTAAATTACACTAATAGGTTACTTTATTGTTCATTTTATTTATTGTTCACTCACTTTTTGACAACTAATACCCTAATTTTCTTCAAAAAAGTATTATTTTCCAGAAAATTATTTCCATCTTCTACTTAATATTAGTTATCTAGTCAATAACTGGTTGAGGTTTTTTGAAGGAGTAGTAATAATTAAGACTGGTTCTATTTTAGCTACACCCAGATCACATAGGAAATAACAATTTAATATTCCCTTATTTTCTAGCTTTCTCTTTGACACCCAGATGCCTAATATACTGAATAACTATCCTTTATATGTTAAAATATTACTCTGTATAACAACAGTTCCCATACAGGATAAATAAAAATGTCTCATGTCAGTATTTTGTTTATTATATAAAAATCATTTCCCAGGCCCAATAAATATTTTTATTTTAACTTGTAGCAAACCAAGTGCATAATATTTGCATGTAAATGAGGTTATAGAATTTTAAGTAATAACTATAGGTCCAAAAACTATTATGAGAAGAATTGAAAGATTTTAATGGTCAATCACAGGCTCTGTTTGTTATGAAGGTAGAAATATATCTTACTTAGAACAGCCAAAGTGGAATGAATATATAAAAGAAATACTTCCAAGAGAATTTATTGTTCAATACATTCATGTAGACTATTGACCCTATTAAAATCTAATGCTCCCCCATACTTGAATGTTTTGATAATTTTATGTAGTAATTTGCCTTATTACAGACTAATAAAAAGAAAACCACAGGATAAGAGTTGGTATACTTTTAAAATCAATAGTTTTAACATAATAAAGTTATATTTTTATTACTAAGGATTATTTTATCTAGAAATACTGTAATAATTTTTATATAAGCAATTAGAATATAAGAATTTATACAGCAAATTAGGCTTCCTCTAGAATACATTTCTATGGATATTTCAAGCAATGCTGGGCAAAAGTGGCAGCATTGATTTCTTCCTCAGCAAGGAAATAGGTAATGCACACAGCCGGTGACAATGTGCAGCCTTATGTTGATGGAGATAGCCCTCTCATCTATTTGTGACTGCATGCAGCCCACGGAATAAACCATTTTGGCTGAAATGATTGGATTTTGCCACCCTTCTGATTTTGCTGAACTCGCTATTTTAAAAAAATTTTGAATCAATAAGCTATTCAGGCAATCGTGCAGATACGACTTTTAATTCTTAAGTCGATTTGACATGTGGTGAATTTTAGCATGAATCTAATCAGAGGAGAGGCCGTTTCCAAGCAGTGAGCTCCAGGCTAAGATTTCCTTGCAAATAGCTCTAGAAATCCTTGTATTAAAATATGACTTTGCCTTAACAAGGGAAAAACATCATGTTGTTGAAAGGTACCCCAGAAAAGTAAGACTTTTGGAATAACATTTACTTATATCATCCAAGTACTGGCCATCCTGTTTTTATCTGTGACTGACAACTTTTAAATTTCTGGTTTTATAAAACATTTTATTTTAAAGCCATTTTTGCCTTAAGGATGACTTCAAATGTTTAGATTGCTTTCTTACATATTCAAAAGAACAGGAGGTTTGAGTGAAATAGACCACTCAAATGTAATTCCAATACTATATAGTTGTGTAGCACTAAACAATAAATCATGATATTATGATAATTTTATCTGAAAGCAAGAATAATTATTATAATTCAGAAAGCCATTGTGAGAGGTAAAATAAAATAAAATGGTAAAACACCTGGTACAGTGTCTAGGACAAAATAGGTATCTGGTAATTAGCAATATCTTTCTTTCTTCTCACTCTCTACTCTGGTCTCAAGTGGGCAACTGCCTTGAACTTTGCCTGTCATGTAATGTATAGATTCTTCTGGACAACAAGAAAGGAATCAGGCTTAAGGATATGTTGAATAGAGAAGTAAAATTTCTTAGAGCAAGCATTTCTAGTAGGTTATATATATCACAAAGAAATGCATGTAATGATAGTTTTTAGAACATCTGCACAAACAAAATAACCATCTAAGTAAACAGAAGAGTAGGGACTGTTATTTTTTTTTTTTTCTGCAGATATTTGCTTGAGCAGCTACTCTTTGATTTATGTAATTTTATCATTATGCTGCAACTGCTTTCATTCTGAATTATTCATTCAACATAAGCTGGCAATAAAGGAAATGCCTTTCTTCAGCTAAAAATTCTCTGACATTAAGAAGGTGGTTTAAATGAACCACGGAGTTTTTTTTCTCTCCATTTTATGGTCTGAATAGATGTTGCTCTTGGATAAACCACATTTTGAAAAAATTATCACAGCTTTAAGAAAAGCTACACACACACACACCAATAGAATAGTCTTTGAGCCATGTCCTTGAATGGCCACTAGTTTCTTTTCTTGACTGCCTGCTCGTATGGAGCGTTTCATTGAAAGGCCTATAATGAAAATAGCACAAATATTGGCTTCTGCTGCTAAAATTACTCCAGATGGTTACATTTTTTTTTTCTAGAAAACGCATGTGTGCACATACAATTAGTTTTCACAGATTATGCCTTTACACATGAAACCAGGGAATCATGAATCATTAGTGTAATATTTTGGTCTTTATCAGTAAAGCCCATATTAACATAAATAGCACATGGAAACTCAAGCAAGCTTTTTTGTTTTGGCTTAATATTTTAAACCTAAATATTTACAGGTTATGTGATGTTTTTTGTCCTTGTTTTTGTGTATAAGGAAGGCACTGGCTATATGACATTGAAATTATGTAAATTCTATTATTTACTAATAATTACCCTTGAATGTTACAAAGGAAACTAAAAATTACTCTTCAAACTAGAATTCCTTGTCTGTTTAAAATGATATACACAGCAATTAGAGATTTCCTATTAGTATTCTATATTTTGATCTTTCACTTACATTTAAAGAGTATTCTCACAGTTTTTATTTTTATTAACAGTAGCTGACACATTATTTGGAAGAAAGACATGTCTCTATATTAAATTGATTGATTGTATGAGTCTTTTGTATACTGAAACTTAAATTGATGAAAGATATTAAAGAAGATACAAATAAATGGAAAGTCATCCAGTGTTCATGGATTGGAAGATTTAATGTTAAAATGTCCTTACTAATCAAAATGATGTATAGATTCAATGCTATTCACATCAAAATCTCAGTGGCATTTTTACAGAAATAGAAATAAGCAATCATGAAATTCACATGGAACCACAAAAGACCCTAGATAAACAAAGCAATATTGAGAAAGAAGTACTAAAGCTGGAGGCCTCACTATGATTTCAAAACATATTACAAAACTATAGTAGTTGAAATAGTATATTACTGGCAAAAGAAAGAACACCAGACACATAGACCAATGGAAACAATAAAAAGCCCCAAAATAAACTTACACTTATACTGTCGAATGTTCTTCAGTGAGTTCTAGGAATAAGCAAAGAGAAAAGCACAGTCTCTTCAACAAGTGACATTGAGAAATTTAAATATCCACATGCAAAATAACTAAATTGGTGCTTTGTGTTATGCCATATACAAAAAAATCAGCTCAAAATAGATTAAAGACTTAAATATAAGACATGAAACTATAAACGTTTTGGAGGGAAATAGAACAAAATTTGTGATATTGGTTTAGAACATGATTTCTTTTTTTTAGCTATGACAACAAAAGCATGGGCAATAAAAGCAAAATTAGACAAATGAGACTACACCAAAATAAAAAGCTTCTGCATAGCAAAGAAAACAATCAAGAGTGAAAAGGAAACCTATTCAGTGGGAGAAAATATTTGTAAATTGTACCTGATAATGAATTAATATCCAAAATATAAAAGAACTCCTACAACCCAATAATAAGTAAAAACAAATAACCTTATTAAAAAATAAGCAAAGTACTTGAATAGATATTTCTATAAAGAAGACATATAAATGAACAACAAGTATAATAAAAGATGTGTAACATCACTAATCAGGGAAATGCAAACCAAAACTGTAATGTAATATTACCTCACACCTGTTATGATTACTATTATAAAAAATAGGAAAATATAAAAAGTGTTGATAAATGTGGAGAAATTGGAATACTTTTATACTGTTGATGAAATATAAAATGTTGCATCCCCTTTTTGTCCAAAAAGCATGAAGTTTCCTCAGAAAATTAAAAATAGAACTACTGCATGACCCAGCAATCCCCACCACTAGGTATATAGCCCAAAGAATTGAAATCAGGTGTTTAAAGAGATACCTGCACTCCCACGTTCACTGTAGTATTATGCACAATAGCTAAGATATAAAAACAACCTAAATATCTATTAACAGGTGGATGGATTAAAAATGTGATATATAAATAAAATTGGATATTATTTAACCTTTAAAAAAAGGAATTCTGCCATATGCAACAATATGGATGAACCTGGAGGGCATTAGTCAAATTAGCCAGGCACACAAGGACAAATACTGCCTGATCTCACTTATATAATAGGTATGAAATAGTTAAACTCAGAGAAGCAGAGACAATAGTGATTTGTTCAATGGGTATAAAGTTTCAGTTATGCAAGACAAATAAGTTCTAGAGACCTCCTGCAAAACACAGTTCTTAATAGTTAACAATCTTGTATTCTACACTTTAAATAATATCTTAAGAGGGTAACTCTTAAGTCAAGTGTTCTTACCACAAAAAGCAGGGAGAGAGATAGTAGGAAATTTTAGAAGTGAAGGACAGGATTGTGGTGAGGGTTTCAAAGGTGTATATGTTCAAACCAATATATATACATATATATATATAAATGTACAGTTTTTGGTAATAAAAAAGGATGAGTTTCTGCAACATGATTTAAGTGTGTATAAAATGATTTAATGAATTAAATAAATTAGTTACTACCTGAGACAACACATACATCAATCTTAGTACATGATACATAAGCACTCAAGTAAATGTTCATAATTACTATTATTCCTATAATGTTTCTGGTCATCCAAAACGTTATAGTAACAAACACACCAATTATTAATTATTGACTATCTTCCAGGTACTAGGTTAGATGTTTTATATTTAACAATAATCTCATCACAACTTTGAAATAGAAGTATTTATCTTTTTATTATGATTATTATTTGACCAGGAATCACAGAATCTAGAATTCAAATCTGATTTTGTCTGACTTTAAGCCCAGCTTCTCTCTATTGACCAGCCAATTTACTATTATCCAGATCTCAAGATGCATAGAATACACATGCGTAGAATATAATTTCATGTTAAGGTTTAAGTACATTTAATTCATTTATGGAATCCCAAAATTTAGTGGAGAAAAACATCTATCCACCAGTGGACATGAATGCTGAGGACTGGAATCAGCTGACGTCTCACTCACTTTTCTGGCTGGCTGTTGACGAAAACTTACATGTGGCCACTCCATGTATTCTGGGCTTCCTACAGTAAGTGGCTGGTTTCCAGGGCAAACACACCACAAAGGACAGGGTCAAACTGAAGGCATGTCCTCCTCATGACTTGGCCTCCTGAATCACAGAGCATCACTTCTTTTGTAGTCTATTGATTTGAATAGTCACAAGCACACTGAGGTTCCAGGGAAGAGAAAATAAACTGTACCTCCTGAAGAGAAGTGGCAAAGTTCTAAAACAGCATTTGTGGCAAATTTTGGAAATTACCATCTGCCACAGTTTTACAAATAGTAATTATTTAAAACAAAGAAATCATTTGTACGTAAACACAAAAGTGAAAATGTGATGGCGTAGCGTGCTAAACATTTATGAAGCTTTCTCCAATAAAAGTATTGCCTCCAAGGCCTTGTGCAATATGTTAGATCAATACAGTTCAGTTGAATTTCTGTGACAATGAAAATATTTTATGTCTGTTGTGTCCAAAGGTAACTGCTAGCCATCTGTGGCTATTGAACTCTTGAATGTGGCTAGTGCAACTAAGGAACTATGGTTTAAATTTTATTTATTTTAGATAATTTAAATTTAAATGCCCACAGAATTGGATGCTTGATAGGATCTGACTCCGTGTCCTCACCGGAATCTCATCTTGAATTGTAATTCCCATGTTTTATGGGAGAGACACCATGGGAGGTGATTAGATCATGGGGACAGTGCCCCCATGCTGTTGTGATGGTGGGTGAGTTCTCATGAGATCTGATGGTTTGATAAGGGACATTTCTCCACTTTACTCTGCACTTCTCTCTCCTGCCACCATGTGAAAAAGGATGTGTTTGCTTTCCCTGCTTCCATGATTATAAGTTTCCTGAGGCCTCCCTAGCCATGTAGAACTGTGAGTCAATTAAACTTCTTTTGTTTACAAATTACCCAGTCTCAGGTATGTTCTTATAGCAGTAAGAGAATGAACAAATACAGTGGTATTCATATATTTTTATTTCTTATGTGAGATGTTAGCATTAATATGATGGTCAAATATAGAGGTAATTCAAGTAGCATAGACTCCCAAATAAAACTTGAGATGCATATAAAAATTGAGTATCAATATACTATAACTGCATTTTTTACTAAATTGTTTGTTCCCAATAATACAGTAAACATTCATAATGTTGAGTCAGTTTCTAATTTAATTAGAAATTGCTAATTTTAAATCAAAATTTAAGAATTTTTTTAAAAACATGCATTTTAGGGTAATAGGACACTAATAATTGAGAGGTCAGTAACTTGTTTTAATCTCTAATATTAACGGTCTTAGTGTTGCTTTATATAATATTTAAAATGCATTACAAAAATATATTTTATGAATAAAAGCAGTCTCAGATTGTGTCTATAAAAAATGGAGACACTGATTTGCTGGGTGCAGGGAGAAGCAAATATTTGGCTAATAATGAACTAAGTCAATCAGATCTATTTTATTGCATCCTTTAGATGGTTTAGAATGCTTCTAAAATGGTTGCTCATTTAAATGGAACAGAGACTTTTGAAAAATGTCAATGCCCAAGTCCGTTCCCCAGATATTCTAATTTAATTGACTTGGGAAGAACATTAGTATTCTGTAAAATAACCTAAGTAATTTGAATATGTAACCTGGATAGAGAATCATGGCTATAGACAAGATTGTAAGCTAAAATAAATTTAGTAGAAATATGTTTAATATATACATATACATATGGCTATTACAACATTAATTCAGAATGACTGTATTATTGAAAACACATCTAACACACTGGGGCCAGAAAGAATCCTGTGGCAAACCCTGGAAAAATACCATCTGTTATACTTATTTATTTATTTATTTATTTGAGATGGAGTTTCATTCTTATTGCCCAAGCTGGAGTGCAGTGGTGCAATCTTGGCTCAGCGCAACCTCTGTCTCCTGGGTTCAAGCAATTCTCCTGCCGCAGCCTCCCTAGTAGCTGGGATTACAGGCATCTACTGACCATGCCTGGGTAATTTTTGTATTATTAGTAGAGACAGGGTTTCTCCATGTTGGTCAGGCTGGTCTGGAACTCTTAACCTCAGGTGACCCGCCAACCTCAGCCTCCCAAAGTGCTGGGATTATAGGCATGAGCCACCACAAGGAGCCCATACTTTTATAAATAATAATTATTTTAACCAAAGAATTAAGATGCACATATAAACACTAATGTGAAAATGCAGTGACCTTAGTGAGCTAAAAATTCATAACTATTTTCCAAATAAAATATATCTCCGAAATGCCTGGTACAATATATTAGATCAATACTGTCCAGTAAAATTTAAATTCCATATATCTAATGATCATACATCTAATGAAAACTTATATGTAATTAAAATATGTATCTAATGAAAACACATATCTAATGAAAAATCTTATTTAGCAGTGCACAATAAAAGTAGAATGTAAGCATTAATTTTGTTCTTAAATTGAGCTCCTCACAATGATTTTATAAGAAGTCAAATGTAACAATTATTGCTATGAGTGATTTAAGAAAGTCAAACCTGTAAACATGTATTCAATCAAAATTAATATCCAAATTTGGTTACTGTTTTTCTCCTTCTTCCAAACTAACATAATAGAAGATAGAAAACCAATACATTTAATCTTTAAATAGCATGAAAATCCACATAGGGAAATTTGAGTATACCTTTATTTCAATTATAGTCCAACAATTAAATGTGCTGTAAGGCTGCCATTCTTTTGGGAATATCTCATCATCCATCTCTTGTGTTAGTTCACTAACACAAATCTATACAAATTATCCCATCTGTGGATTAGGAAGGTGGTGATTTAAAGACAAAGTGGCTAATCTAGCTATTTGATCCCAATGATAATTATAAATTGATATCTGTATTAGGATAAGTAACAGACAACTGAAAGAGGCCAACAATAAAGGGTTCATTATATCGTTAACAAGAATGCTGGCAGCAGAGGTACTCGTGGAACAAATGAAAGAACTCTAGCTCGGTCTTAAGACCCTAGATCAGTTTCTCTGCTTTCCCTTGCCTTCTCCTCATAGTTCCAAGAAGGCTGTTCCATATTAGATATTGTTTGCAAAAGGAAAATATCCAGAGCAAAAGAGGATCCATGCTCTTGTTTGTTTGGTGTACGTTTTTCAGAGTAACAACATGTTATTCTGTCCTCAAAATAGTCCCTATGGTGCTTTGTTTAGGGTTGCGACACATCCCCCTGCTTAAACAGTGACAGGAAAGGGAAATTAAATTATCATGCTTGGGTTAGTCTAATCAACCTTTGTCCCCTGGGGCTGGGAAGGGATCATAATTAACATGACCAACCAAAATGTGAACAAAGTATGGGTTTGCTAGCAAGGAGAAAGCAGAAAAAAAGTTGTTGCACACACCACACGGGGGCCTCTCAAATGTTAATGCTCATACAATCACCTAGGGATCTTGTTAAATGCAGATTCTGATTTAATATGCTCCCAGGTGATACTGATGCTGCCAATTTGTGGGCCACAGTTTAAATAGAAAGGGAACAAACTACCAACTAAATTCCCACAGGTATTCCTTTCATAATATTTTCTTTTTTGTTTAATATTAACATTTTCAAGTATAGAAACCAAAATATAATTTTTGAAGTTCTTGTTAAAATGGACCAATAAATCAAACAAATGGGTGTTTTTCAATATATATGTATAAAATATCATTATATAACCAAACAAAATCTGTGTTTATTGTCCACATAGACACAACAACTTATAGTTTACCAGTGAGCAATATCATGTATAAGCCATAGCATAATACATGAATAAAAAGATTTATAAACTTTTAACTCATAAAACGTATTTCCATTATTTCATTTATTATAAGTCAAGACCCAGTTAGAATTTTTATACTTAATCCTAAAATTTTTAGAAATTATGATAGCTCATAAATTTTTATTTTATTTGGAAAGAAAATACATTTTTACTAAAAAAATTGTATTTCTCAATCAACCAGTCTTCCAATTACTAAAAATATACTGAGCCCCTTATTTTAGCAACTTTAAAAATGGACTTTCTCAAATTTGCTTTTGTTAAAAAATTATTATCAAATTTCCTAATAATTGTGAATTATGACCAAGATATATGTGATGCATAACTCAGTCAAATTTACTTTATGGAAATGTAAACAAGTATCTTCAAATTCTCCATCAGAAACTTGACACCAAACTCTATTAACTTCTCAATACCTTACTTGCAATATATCAGAAGCTAATATCTTCAAAGACAAATTATTTCAAAATTATTTCTCCTGCAACTGGTAAATCCTCATAGGCACAAGTCTTAGGATATTCTGTAGTTCTTTAAAAGTCCCCAATAAGTATTTCTCCAAGTCATAGTGTTAGATACAGCAGGTAGTTAGGCAGACATGAGCCAGGCAGGAGAGCCTCTCCCGACCCCAGGTAACTTCAGGGGACCATCAGGTGATGGTCAGGTGGTTGTTAAATTGTGTCTCTGAAATTATAATTGGTCAAAGCTGGTGCCAGGGACCGGCAGTCTCCCAATAAATAGGAAACTCCTGGAGCTGTGGAGGAGCAGCAGCGTTCCCATAAGATCTCAGGGGTTGGGCTAGCGGGCTCAAGCATGCGCTAAGAGGCAAAATGGCAAATTTTAACTGGTATATAACCTTCCTCTGGGAATTTTTGTCGAATGAGGGGAAAACACCTTAAGTGAGCATGCGCACAACTTCAGTAAACACACTGTGTATGCACCCCTTCCCAAGGACTGGCAGGCCACTGTGCATGTGGACAGCCTGCCCCAAGGCAGAAATCAAGGGAGGAGAAACTCAAATCCTGGAACCAAGTTAATGTATTAAAATACCAAACCAAAGGTTGGACGGTGCACTTGGCTCTCTCAAGGCACCCACTTGACCCCTCTTCCAAGTGTGCTTTGCTTCCTTGCACTACGGCTCTAAAAGTTTTAAATAAACTCTCACTTTTGCTCTAACACTTGCCTCAGTCTCTCCCTCTGCCTTAAACATACTTCTGCCCCTCAGCCAAATTCTTTCCTTCCAGGAAGCAAGGATCACGTTCCCTGCAGATTCGCATTGGTAACAATAGTACTTGGAAGCATGGTTCTGCATGTCCAAGCAAATTTTCTGAGAGCCCATCTTGTAAATCTGCTTCATTACCCTTTTCTGACTCCGCCTCTGTTCTAGCAGAGTGAGTCCTTAAATCCCTTTTGGAATCCTCTGGTGGAATTGCTGGTTATTTTAATTAATGCCGTACATCTGTATTTTTTCTTCATACCTCATCAAACTTATGATGCTCAAAGCAGGCAATCCAAGAAAATTCACTCTTCAAAAATAGCTGCCTAATTTTGTGTGGTGTTTTTCAGTTAGTTGTTTAAAGAGTTCCAGGTTTGTAAAGTAAGGGAAAAATAAGCAAGTGGGAAACTCATGTGTTTTATTCCCTATTGGATCCCTAGTGTCCAGAATAGTGTCTGGCAGGTAATAGGTGTTCAGTGGGTGGGTGAATGAACACACATTTCTGTTAACACAATACAATTTTCCTTCTTCATTTACTCAACCAGTATTTGAAAACAATTTCAACTTGGTTAGGAACACCATATAGTGATGAGATGCTAATGATCTGCATGAGGTGTTTTTCTATATTATAGTATCTTTTTAAAATATCTTTGTAATGTCTTCTTTGAATAGCTTAGAAATGTTTTACACACAGTAGGGCATAATTTTCCTACTACTTCAATAACTGATTAGGTGCAAAGACCTTCCAATGTATACTTAGAAAAATATTTGTGCTGATTAATGAGGAAGTTTAGAACAAGTTTTGCAAATACTACTTTCAAAATTTTTATCATCCTCCACATAGATTATATTCTGCATATTTATACTGTGGCTCATGCTGCACAGACAGTTCCTATTTTTCTTCTTCTTTTTTTTTGTTTTTTCTGCAGGCAGCATAAAACAGAATAATGCTTTTTCATTATCATGATGTATGCAACCAGGGTGCTAAACTCCTAAATAAGGACCAGGCACCAAAATTATAGATCTTCTTAATAATGCCATATTTTATGTTAATTCTTTAATACTACATACTTACTTTAAACAGGAAAATGAGAGTCTATGTCCTATACTTGTACAATATTGGCAACATTATTTGCTTAGTATAAGAATCTAACATTTCCTCCTTTTGGATGGTTCACATTTGAGTCCTACCCATTGTGCTTCCAAACACCATTAGATCAAGAAAACATGATTAAAAAAAAAAAAAAACAGTAAGTATCTGTTAGATCAACAACTGTCAAGTCCTAAGTTTCCTCATTTGTGAAGGTGAGTACTGGACTAATATGGCTAAAACTGCCAGTGATTGACCAAAGTTTGTCTACCTCCAGAGTGCAGAGTTGTCGTCAGAAGGCAACTACCTTGCCAGGGCTATGTTTTCTTGCTCTTCTCACATCTATTTGTAGCCCTATAAAATATGAACAGAAGTGATGAGTGTCCCTTTCTGACTAGGGCATTTAAGGAGCAGATGATGAAGCTTCTCCACACTTCTGTTCCACTGCCCAGATGCAGAGGACTTCAAAGTCCTGGAGGACTGGGGCATCAAAAGATGTTGGAAAACTAAGTTTCAGAGTCACTGAACGAGAGATCTACCCACTAACTAAGAACACCTGCATTAGGAAGTGTAATAAGTGACAAACTATTCTGTGATGCCACTGTTATTTTGGGGTTTCCTTGCTTCACCAGCTAGAATTATCCTAAAGAAACTACTGATCACTGTAATTCTACTTCGTAGAACTCAAATATTACATCAGTAAGTATCCAAAACAATACTAAAATCTAAATACAGTTACAGTGCACATATAATTGAGACATTAGTAACATTGATGACTGTAGGCTTTTGCTATGAAATTATGGATAATTTGTCTCACTTTTTCATCATTAATACAATAATTGTCTCTTTTTAAACTTTTTTTACTCTAAAAGTTTAAATCTAGAAATATTCTCTGGACTATTTTATTTGAATGAACTTTAATATTTTGTTCTCTTCTGTAATTCTTGAATTTACAAAAGGAAAAACAGAAATGTTACCAACATGGTAGAATCCTGATACTTTGCATTGTGTATGAAGTAGAGAATCATAAAAAATGATTTGCTTTCATTTAAACTATATTTTCTGAAATCAATTACATATTGCAGTTCTCTACTAGACATGTTAAGAATAGTTATTTCTTTTTTCTTTTTTTAAATTATAATTTGATAGTTTTTCTCTTTCCTTGTTCAATTACAGAACTTGGTATCATATCTTTGCAAGACATTTGTTTTAGCAAAGGTGGTGTAAATCTGATAAGCAGAATATGTTACCTGTTTCACTCAGAGTTTCATTGCACACAACAGAAATCATATCCACAATTTTAAGCTTGAAGGTATTTATTGTCATCTATTGAGTTTCTTATAAAATTGTTGGAAGGCCAAAATAGTAGGCAGCCCATGTCTCCAAGAGTAGCTTTCAAACTCCAGTAATAGTCTGCCCCTGTAACATGGTTAAAGCTTTCATAACCACTGCAGAAAGGTCTAAAATCTTCTGACATGCTGACAGCAGAATGACACGTTATATTTCTATACATGCCAGCAAATAAATGCTTTATATTCTGCTTTTCTTTACACTCAATTCTGTTCTACAGCCAAATGGCACTACAAGAGTATCTGTGGAATCTAAATCCTATCCAGGACCCAGGCTATGTGGGAATCACAGAGAGACAAAGATTAGCATTCTAGAATCCACAACAGTGAAGTCATACTTAAAGGGAACTGGAATGTTTTCAGAAAGAACCTTTTGATGGTATCTTTCCTAATTCTCCCACTAGGAAACTCCACAAAGAAACCTAATAAAGCAGCAGAAATTGCAATAGCAATATGTTCCTGACATAATGCAACCCTCTTACCCATAAACAGGGATGAGTTCTCTTTTTCCCCTATGAAAGAGTTTTTTCATCTTTTGGTGATGATCACTATTCTTGTGGCTCAGGTACAAATCTAAATTGACATCCTGTCAATTTAGCTTATAAATTTGGAGCTGATAAATTTGATTTTCATGACCACTATCATGGCATATACAGACTACAGAACAAAGAAAATTTGTATCATTTTCACAGTCCTTGTTAGTTATGAAATCATAGCTCAGGAGACTGCACTGAACAACTTTTCGGATTACATTTCATATTTGTTCTAGCACTAGTTTTGTGCTGTGAGTGTGTGCCTTTACGTAGAATCCAGTGTGAATGGCTCTTGAATAGTGCCTCAGATTTCGACACTTCAGTAGTTCTTCTAATCTTAACTTGTTGTTACTTATGACTTCCCATAACCACTAGCTGTTATATTTTCCATTGTTCTCAGTCAAAACACCTACTTAAGGATCCGTGCTTGCCAGGGTAACTCGAAACCCTTATTTTGACACATGATGAGCTTTGGTACTCCTGTTTGTATTGAGTTGACATAGTCTTCCACTAACTTTTACCATTGGATATAAAGCACCAAATGGTAATCTAAACAATTTTCTAGACTC
This sequence comes from Colobus angolensis palliatus, assembly GCF_000951035.1. Classification (NCBI taxonomy): domain Eukaryota; kingdom Metazoa; phylum Chordata; class Mammalia; order Primates; family Cercopithecidae; genus Colobus; species Colobus angolensis. The sequence continues at coordinate 2,694,478 of NW_012115544.1, read as the reverse complement.
CATCCACTCTCCTCCTTTGCCCTGTTATATGTAGCAGGAACCCCCTCATTATTTTTTTCTTTTCTTTTTTCCTTTGATTTTCTTTCTTTTCTTTTTTCTCTCTCTTCTCTCCTCCTCTTTGCTGTTCTCCTTCTCTTCTCTTCTCTTCTCTTCTCCTCTCTTCTCTTTTCCTTTTATTTCTGCCTCGCTCTGTCACCCAAGCTGGAATGTAGGGGAGCAATCACAGTTCACTACAGCCTCAACATCTGGGACTCAAGTGATTCTTCCACCTCAGCCTTCCAAGTGTGCACTAACATGCCTAATTTTTTTTAGAAATGAGGTCTCACTGTGTCATCCAGGCTGGTCTCGAACCCCTGGCCTCCAGTGACCTTTTGCTGGGATTTCAGGCTTGAGCTACTGCTCCTGCCCCCTCCCCATCTCACATTCTTCTTGATAATAAAAGCTGATCACTCAAGCCAGTACAGTAACTTCTCTATTGGCTCAGAGACTCAGAAAGTACAAATAACTAGGATGACAATCCTGACTTACAGCTAAATGGAACCACCGTGTCCCTGGGTGGAAACACTATTCTGTTGGGAAGTAGATCTCTAAACTAACAGAGCTGACATTATTAAACAGGAGAAAAAATGAACCTGAAGGGCCATTTGAAGTACAGTTGAGAGGAAGTACTTTTAAATTCATCTCTGGGTTTCCAGGCCTCTATATCTGAAATATAAGATAAATTACATATATATATATATATATAGTTTTCAGATTTTCAGCAAAATATATCACATCAGGTAGAATAGGTCTCAGCCACCTCCAGGTGTTGTTATTTAATTGATGCTATTATTGAGTGATATGATTGAGTCTTTACTAATTAATAATGTTTGAAGCAATAATTCATCATACAGAAAAAAGAAAATTGTGTATAATCCTCACCAAATCTGTCCAGATAAATTCCAAATGAGTCAGACTTTTGAAATTAAATATATAAGTATTAAAACAATAATTAAATTGAAATTTATTACAACCTAGGGGTAGAGAGTATTTCCTAACCATAACTTTTAATTTATTTGAAGCAATTAAAGAAAAGATGGTGATACGGTTTGGCTCGTGTCCCCACACAATTCTCATCTCTGGTTGTAATCCCTATGTGTTTAGGGAGGGAACAGGTGGGATTGGATCATGAGGGTGGTCTCCCCAAGCTCTTCTCATGATAGTGGGTGAGTTCTCACCAGATCTGATGGTTTTGTAAGGCTCTTGCTCCCTCTTTCATGCCACCATGTAAGTCATGACTTCTTCCCCTTTTGCCATGGTTGTAAGTTTCCTTTAGCTTCCCCTGCCATGTGGAACTGTGAGTCAATTAAGCCTCTTTTCTTTATAAATTACCCAGTCTCAGGTATGTATTTATAGCAAGGTGTAAAATGAACTAATGCAGTAAATTGGTACCATGGAGAGTGGGGTATTGCTATAAAGATACTTGAAAATGTGAAAACAACTCTGGAACTGGGTAACGTACAGAGGTTGAAACAGTTTGGAGGGCTCAGAAGAAGACAGGAAGATGTGGGAAAGTGTGGAACTTCCTAGAGACTTGTTGAATGGTTTTGACCAAAATGCTGACAATGATGTGGACGATGAAGTCCAGGCTGAGGTGGTCTCAGATGGAGATGAGGAACTTGTTGGAAACTGCAGCAAAGATGACTCCTGCTATGCTTTAGCAAAGAGATTGGCATTATTTTGCCCCTGCTCTAGAGATCTGTGGACCTTTGAACTTGAGAGCGATCATCTGAAATTTGAATTTATATTTAAAAGGGAAGTAGAGCATACAAGTTTGGAAAATTTGCGGCCTGACAATGCCATAGAAAAGAAAAACCCATTTTCTGAGGAAAAATTCAAGCAGGCTGCAAAAATTTGCATAAGTAACAGGGGGCTGAATGTTAATCACCATGACAATGGGGAAAATTGTGTGTGTCAGAAATTTGGTGGTAGCCCCACTCATCACAGGCCCAGAGGCCTTTAAGAAAAAAATGGTCTCATAGAAAAAGGCTAGGGCCCTTCTGCTCTGTGCAGCCTTGAGACTTGGTGCCCTGTGTCCCAGCTACTTCAGCTCCAGCTATACCAGAAAGGGGCCAAGGTACAGCTCAGCCCATTGCTTCAGAAGGTGAAAGTCTTGGTGGCTTCTATGTGGTGTTGGGCCTACAAGTGCACAGAAGTCAATAATTGATGTTTGGGAACCTCTGCCCGGATTTCAGAGGATGCATGGAAATGCCTGAATGTCCAGGAAGACATCTGCTGCAGATGAGCATCCTCATTGTGAACCTCTGCTAGGGCAGTGTGGAAGGGAAATGTGAGGTTGGAGCCCCACCCAGAGTCCCCACTGGGGCACTGCCTAGTGGAGCTGTGAGAAGAGGGCCACCATCCTCCAGACCCCCAAATGGTAGATCCACCAACATCTTGCACCATACACCTGGAATAGGCACACAAAACCAGCATATGAAGGAGCTGCCCAAGGCTGTGGGAGCCCACCCCTGCATCAGCATGCCCTGGATGTGAGACATGGAGTCAAAGGAGATCATTTTGGAGCTTTAAGATTTAATGACTGCCCCTGTGGATTTCAGACTTGCATGGGGCCTGTAGCCCCTTGGTTTTGGCCACTTTTTCCTATTTGGAATGGGTGTTTTAACCCAATGCTGTACCCCCATCGTATCTTGGAAGGAACTAATTTGATTTTTATTTTACCAGCTCATAGGCAGAAGGCACTTGCTTCGTCTCAGATGAGACTTTGGGCTGTGAACTTTTGGATTAATGCTGAAATGAGTTAAGACTTTGGGGGACTGTTGGGAAGGTATGATTGTGTTTTCAAATGTGAGAATGTGAGATTTGGGAGGGGCCAGGGTAGAATGATACGGTTTGGCTGTGTCCCCACACAATACTCATCTCAAATTGTAATCCCCATAATCCCCACATGTCCAGGGAGGAGCCAGGTGGGAGGTGATTGGATCATGGGGGTGGTTTCCCCCATGTTGTACTTGTGATGTTGAGGGATAGTGAGTGAGTTCTCATGGGATCTGCTGGTTTTATGAGGCATTTTTCCCTGCTCTTGCTCTCTCTTGCCTGCCACATGTAGGACGTGACTTCTTTCCCTCTCCTCATGATTTTAAGTTTCCTTTGGCCTCCCCTGTGAGTGGAACTGTGAGTTAATTAATCCTCGTTTCTTTATAAATTACCCAGACTCAAGTATGTCTTCATAGCAGTGTGAAAATGGACTAATAAAGGTGGATACATTTGACAAAATAGAACATAAAAGAGACATTTGCGTAGAAAATGAAAATAAAAATATTTGGCAAGCTAGAATATATACCTTATATTATCCATAGATAAAACCGTAATATTTCTTATTGGTAGTCTGTAAGTTAAGAAGTAAAATATAAATACCCTGCGCAAAAATGTGCAAAGAAAAGTCAAGTTACAAAGAAAAGAAATGCTACATTTTACGTTATTCCTACTAGCCTAAAATGAAATAACTATGACAACGTAAAGATTAATAATTAGTATAATACATTTTAACCCACCGTATATGCATAAAAAATTTCATTTTTTTGTTGAAACAAAAATGATGAAATGGCACTGGTTATTAGTGAGTGTTTCTAGGTAATGTTATTATTTTGAAAGTGATTAATTAAAAGGATAGAAGAAAACATTTATTCTGCCTTTTCCATAAATTTTGGACTGCTTTGTGTTTCTCTGAAATTTATGTTGAATTTTTAACCCTCAGTAACTCAGAATGTAACTGTTATATTGATATAGGGCCTTTAAAGAGATAATTAAGGTAAAAGAGGTCATAAAGATGGAGTCCCTTATCCAATATAACTGATGTCCTGATAAGAAAAGAGAGACACCAGAGGAACAGCCATGTAAAGATACAGTGAGAAGATGACCATCTACAGCCAAAGCAAGAGGCCTTTGAATAAACCAGTCCTGCTGACATCTTGTCTTGGACTTGAGCCTCCAGAACTTAAAAAAAAAAAAAAAAAAAAAAAAAAAAAACTTCTGTTGTTTAAGTCACCAAGTCTGTTATGGCAGCCGTAGCAAACTAACTAATTGTACATTTTATATTTTAGTCTCACAGAATACTTGATGTAGAATAATGTTTCCTTATTAAAAATAATATGTCTCATACATGTAAAAGAATGACGGGAATGATATTCTATTTTGCAATTTGCAATTCTTAGTTACATAACAAATTATCATCAATGGATACTAAAACCATTAGTTGAAAGAGTGTGGGGAACATTTGTAAATTTTATTTTGTAAATCTTATTATAAACCACTGGTTATAATTAGCATCTCTAAAAGTAGGATAAGTAGACATTAAATACTCCATAATGTAGTAAAATAAAAAGTATCCATAAAACGTCCTTGCTTACACAAATTGAACATAAATCTGAACTAATACCACTTTACAAGAAACATAGGGGTAGAAGTACACAAACCCATGAGGAATCAGTCATTCAAATACCAGAATATGAGATATTTTATGAAACAGATAACATACATTTTGAAAAATCAAACCAAATAAAAAAAAATGACATGGAAGGGAATAAAAGCAAAGAGAAGGAAGGAAGGACGTTATAGAATAAAAAAGACTTAAACCTAATTACACATGCAATGTGTGGATACTTGCTGAATGTCATTTTGAAAAAAAAAAAAAAAACAAAGTATATTTTTATCACAACTGGTGAAATTTCAATATTGATAAAAAATTTAGTTAGCTGTATGAAGTGCAATAATATTGTGGTGATTATGTTAAAAGTCCTTATGGGGTTAAAATGCTTAGTAATATTTATGGGTAATATAGCATAGTTTTTATTATTTGCTTTAAAACAGTGTATACACATAAAGGAAAACTGGAATGGTTATTTAACAATGACACAAGTCTGACAAAATGTCAGTAATTGTTGAGACTGGATGATGAGTACATGGAATGTTTTACAATCATCTCTCTGCTTTTGGTTATCTTGGAAAGTTCTTATTTAATATGTACTACAGGTATTTCCACAAGGTAGAAATGTGCCATTTATGGTGTTGTTTCATGTTATTCACTGTTTCAGTGTTACTATTTCGAAGAAGAAGAAAATTAAAAATAACTCCCTCTCATATTTCCAAATTAATCTTACAAGGCTAGCATTACCCTGATTAAAACAAACAAACAAACAAAAAAACCAGAGAGCCTCTGCAAGAAAATTGCCACTATCCCTAATAATCATACATGTGCAAATACTCAATAAAATAATAGCAAACAGAATTCAAGACTATATTAAGAGATTTATTCACCATGATCAAGTGGGGTTTATCGCTGAAATGTAAAATTATTTTAACATACACAAATTAATAAGTGTGAATATATCACATTAACAAAATGAAGCACAAAATTATTTGATCATTTCAACACATGCAGAAAAAGCATTTGACAAAATTTAATGCCCCCCACTTTCACCATGTCTGTTCAACATACACTTGAATTACTAGCCAGATAATTTGACAAGAGTAAGAAACAAAAAGCACCCTAATAAGAAAGGGAGAAGTGAAAAAGTCTTTGTTTGTGAACAACATAATCTTGTCTATAAGAAAACCCTGAAAACTCCACCAAGAAATAGTAGGAGTTGATAAATGAATCCTATAAAGTTGCATGAAACAAAATCAACATATAAAAATCAGTAGTGATTTTTTTAATTTTTTTTTTTAGCTTATAATTTCTGTTTTATGCCTAGAGACCTTTTTGTGGAGACTTCTCTCCAACACAGAACTGCTTGTCTGTCCTCCTGGAGCGTTCAGCACCATTGTACAAACTTCCTTTGCCTTTTGTTTTGTTTTGGATCCCCCATGTCTTGGATGCTATTTATCACTTTTTACTTTTTTATAGTTGACCCTTGAACAACATGGGTTTGAACTGTGAGAGGGAATTTATATGTGAATTTTTTTTCAATAAAAGTAAAGATTACCTACATGGGTTTTGGACTGCATGGAGGGTTGGCACCCCTAATCCCTGAGTAGTTCAAAGAAGAGTTGAATTGTACTAATAGCAAACTGTCTAAACAGGAAATTAAGAAAACAATCCCATTTATGATAATAACCAAAAAATTTAAATACTTGGGCACAAATTTAAGACAACAGGTAGAAGACCTGTATATGGAAGACATTAAAACACTGATAAAATAAATGGAAGAAAACACAAATAAATGGAAAGATATCATGTGTTCATGGATTTAAATAATTAACATTGTGAAGATGTCTATCCCACCCAAAGCAATCTACAGATTCAATGCAATCAATCCCAATCAAAATTTCAGTGTTATTTATCACAGAAATAGAAAACAAATACTTAAATTTGTATGGAATCACAAAGATTCCAAGTAGCAAAATCGATCTTGAGCAAGTAAAACAAAGCTGGACCAGGAGTGGTGGTTCACACCTGTAATATTCGTTCTTAGAAAGAACAAGATCCGAGAATTTCTTGAGGCCAGAAATTTGAGACCAGCCTGGACAAACATACTAAGGCTGCATCTCTAAAAAATACACTAAAACTAGTCAGGTGTGGTGGTGCACACCTATAGTCCCAGCTATTTGGGAGGCTGGGGTAGAAGGATCACTTGGGCCCAGGAGTTTGAGGCTTCAGTGAGTGATTGTCATGCCACTGCACTCCAGTTTGTGCAACAGAGACAGATCCTGTCTCTAAAAGAATAAAAAATGAAAAAGAAAAAAAGAAAAACAAACCTGAAGGCATTGTACTCCAGGTTTTCAAAGCATATTGTGAAATGACTGTAATCAAAGTAACATGGTACTGGATAAAGAATAGATATATTGACTAATGGAACAGGCTAGAAAACCCAACAATAAATCCACACATTTGTACTCAGTGGATTTTTGAAGAAGACATCAAGAATACACAATAAAGAAAGGACAGATTTTCGATAAATGGTGTTGGTATTACTGTATATTCATATGCAGAACAATTAAAGTAGGCCTTTATTTTACACCATACACAAAAGTCAATTTAAAGTGGATTAAATAGAGGTTCCGTGTATACTGCTCAGGTGACAGGTGCACCAAATCTCACAAATCACCACTAAAGAACTTATTCATGTAAGTAAATACCACCAGTTCTCCAAAAACCCATGGGAAAAAAAATTAAAAATAAAGAAATCAGCAAAAAAACCCTAGATATATTAAACATTCAAATATGAAACTTGAAACGGTAAAAGTACTAGAAAAAAATTATAGGCGAAAATCTCCATGACATTGATTTGGACAATCACTTTTTGGATATGACCCAAAAAATACAGGCAACTGCAGCAAAAATAAACGAATGACATTGCACTAAACTGAAAACCTTTTTCATAGCAAAGAAAATAATTAATAAAGTTAAAAGACAACCCACAGAATAAGAGCAAACATTTGTAAACCATACATCTGATAAGATGTTAATATCCAAAATACATAAGGAACTTAACCCAATAACAAGAAAATAAACCCGATGAAAAAATGGACAAAGAACCTGAACAGATATTTCTCAAAAGAAAAGTAAAAATAGCCAATAGATTGCTTAAAAAATGCTCAGTATCAAGGAAATGAAAAAAAAAAAAAATACAACGAGTATCACCTCATATCTATTAACTAGAATGGCTTTTATCAAAAAGACAAAAAACATAATAACAAGTTTTAGACAGGGTTCAGATAAAAGAGAACTTTTACACATTGTTGGTAGGAAAATAAATTAATACAGCCATTATGGAAAACAGTATAGAGTTTCCTCAAAAAGCTAAAAATAGAACTACCACATGATCAAATAATCCCATTTCTGGGTGTATATACAATGGAACTGAAATCATTATTTTGAAAGAATATGTGGACTTCTGTATTTATTGCAGTGTTAGTCACAATAGCCAAGACATGGAATCCATGTAAAAATGTATCAATGGATAAAGAAAATGTGTTATACACATTCAGCCTTAAAAATTGGGAAATCCCATCATTTTCACAACATGGATGAATTTGGGAGACATTATACTAAGTGAATTAATCCAGACACAGAAAGACAAATACTACATTATCTTCCTTATATCTAAAAAAAGTTGATCTCATAGAATTAGAGAGTAGAATGATGGTTACCAAAGGCTGAGGGGGTGGGAGGGGAGGAAGGGAATGGGGAGTTGTTGATGAAAGGGTACAAAGTTTCAGACTGGGAGGAGAAATATTAATAGGTTTTGAGACTAATTTCACAACAAGGTACTGTAATTAATAGTAATGTATTATAACTAAGATAGTAAATTTCAAATGTCTCACTGTAAAAAAAATGATAAGGTGATGAATATGTTTACTTGATTTAATTATTCTACATTGCATACATATATCAAAATAGCATATTGTACCCCAGAAATATATATAATTATGATTTGTCAATCAAAAGAGTATTCCAAATAAATTTTTTAAAAATATAATTTTCTTCTGTGCTAGAGTACCGTTAATGCCAAGAAGCAAAGCTCACGGAGATCATCAGAAACAGAAAAAGTGCTTTTTAAGAAGTGTATTGCTAATATCCTCCCAAATGAAACAGAGTTTTAAGTCAGTTTTATGACTTAAATAAGTGCTAATATGTTACACTGAACACATAGGATGAAAAAAGAAATTATTTGTAAAATCAATGTGAAATGATTCATCTTCTTAAACTCCAAAATGACAAATCTTCCCCATCATTTTATCTGTAGTTTCTTGTCTTCTTGTCTTGGCTATTATAATCTTTATTGTCTTTTATCACAACAAAAATAAAATAAATGTTTTTTTATTTATTTATTTTTTTTGAGACCGAGTCTCGCTCTGTCGCCCAGGCTGGAGTACAGTGGCGTGATCTCGGCTCACTGCAAGCTCCGCCTCCCGGGTTTACGCCATTCTCCTGGCTCAGCCTCCCGAGTAAGCTGGGACTACAGGCGCCCGCCACCTCGCCCGGCTAGTTTTTTGTATTTTTTAGTAGAGACGGGGTTTCACCGTGTTAGCCAGGATGGTCTCAATCTCCTGACCTCGTGATCCGCCCATCTCGGCCTCCCAAAGTGCTGGGATTACAGGCTTGAGCCACCGCGCCCGGCAAAATGGTTTTATCTCTAATTAAATATTAATTTTGTGTACTGGGAATTTTGAACAAACAAGAGTGGCAAGTACATGTCACCAATGTTCCCACTTCTGATCTAAAATAGTATATAATAATACTTAGTAATAGTTGGTACATTACCTTCCTCTTAAAGAATGCCAGAGGAAGGAGGAAGTTAACATATTTCCATGGTCCAAATAGTGATATGTTAACTTCCTTCTTCATTAGGCATTCTTCCTAACTCCTAAAATGACCTGAAGAGGAAAAGCCTAAAAGACCAGTTGAGGACTTAGTTTTTTATCTGAACAGATAAGTAAGCTACATTCAACAAGCTTATGTTTTGCTTAGCCACACACACACCTGAAGTGTACATCAGAATATGCCACATTCTCCCTCAGCCATGTCCCATAAAACTATGATATCTAGATATGTCGCTTTGATTCATCTGAACTGAAGATAAAATCCGAGAAGTTGGGTGAAACTATCCTAAGTATCTTCCCAAAAGGAGTGAAAGTATACACGTCCAAGTTTCACTGACTAGTACAACCTTGTATTTAATGTTTCGTTTTTCTAAATAAAGTATATCCAATTTCTAGTATATAGTTAGGATGGATAGCTTTTTTCTTAAAAAAAAAAAAAAATGAGACTAACAGTATGTTTTCCTTTTCTTTAATTGTTGAAATAATCTCCAAGATTCCCTTAAGAAATTCCCTAAGGAAAAAAAAAATTAAGGGCCAAACTTGGTTTGAGAAAAACAATTCGGTATAAGGTGCTCTTTGGAATTTTCAGGTAGATATTCCAAAAGACCATGGAAAATATAAGACTGAATTTCTCACAAGTGGAACTTCCATAAACAAAGCAACCATGAGGAATTTATTTTTTTATTTAATATTGAGAAAAACTTTATTTTCTCTAAGGAACTGGTGTGTTTCTAATTTTCAGACAATAGAATAATATAAAAAGTTACAGTAATACATTATAAAGTTTACATTATAGTAGGAAGGAACATTTAATAAGTTCATATGCATTTAATATTCACAAGTTTGTTAAAAATATGCTCTTCATTCTCATGTTAAAGAGAAGAATAATGAGATTCGGAGTGCTAAGTAACATACCTAAAATCACAAAGCTGTTAAGTGTTGAGCCATCATTTCAGCTCACTAACTCTGGAGTCCACACTTAGCCACTATGCTATACAGCCACTAACTAATATTCATTTGTGTATTGGCTTCTATGAAATTCAGAAACGAATCTTCAACTTAACTTTAGCAACTCATCCTTCCTTTCATCCAACTTACTACTCATATTTATATATTTTTGTGCTTTGTGAGACATGTGTCTTTCTGCAAGCCATTTCCATTCCATCACGGAAGAAAATGGCACCCTATTAAATAATATATCCTCAAAATCTATAAGCTATACATTCACTAATATAAGGAGAGCAATGGAATAATGAAATGTCAAATAGATAGAGATTTTGAGGAGAAACCGGGACAATATTTTTCCTATAAGTAGGGTATGGTTATTTGTGATGCAGAATAATAGAGAGTGGTGAAGGCTGAGGAAAGACAAATGGTTGAAGAGGTTTGGAAATTGAAGACCTGTTTCATGTTAGCAACCAATAAAAATCTGGGTTAGTGAGAGTGGCTGCTATAAGCCAGTCTTCCAAGAAGGATAAAGTTGGAGAAGGAATGAAATGGTGTCATGAGAGATTACAATTTTACCTGAATGTTATTAGATATAAGCAAAGTAGACCATAGAGAATATATTAATTACTATCAGAGTAGAGAGATAACTTATAGCTTCATTACCTGTACAGGGCCAAATTGATTAATTAGATTTAATCATCAATTTCTCTTTCTCTCTGTTTCTCTCTCTCTCTCTGTGACACACACACACACCCCGTTACATACAAACTTTTAGGACTATGACAAATTATCTACAATTTCCAAAATTATTTGTAATGTCATATAAATCAGAAAAGGGTGATTAAAACCAGTTTTTAACTTCAGAAAAGCACTATACAAGCCATTAAGTATTGAAGACATTAATGTCCATAGAAGCTGATATAAATAATTTAATCAGGATATAAAACCTATGGAAATTGTAGGGAGTAAAAGACAGATAAATAAGAAAGGGTTATCTATAGCTTTCATAAAGGACATTGAAATTTCCTTTCAATTCAGGGAGAGGAGGTGTAATTTGAATACAGAAGATTGAAGAAGGCAGTTAATATATACCTTGGAACTTTAGAATAAACAAAGAAAGTAAGGATATTAATCCAAGGAGCTCAACTGATGATTTCATAAAATTATTGTAGATCTGGAGTTGTAAAGGGAGTTCTAAGAAAGATTGAAGAGATGTGAATAAGCAAGATCAAAAGGAGAAGAGAAAGTAAATGTATTCTATCATGGGATTTAATCAACTGTTTAATCTCAATCCCATATGCCCCATTTGATTATGTTGACAAGTCAAAAGCACATTCATCTAAATTTTTAAAGTATTTAGACATTAACCAATATAATATGAATTATCTAAATTTCACATTGCAAGTAAAAATTAGATCAACCATTTACATTGAGGCAATAAGAGATGACATTAAATTATTCAATGACAAATAACTCTATCCAGTTAAATGTCATACATATTTTAAAGGAATTTACTTGTCAGAAAGATAGCTAACTGCTGAAATGACAAATAGTATGATAAACACAGAAAAAGGGTCAATTAGTAAGCTGCTGTTTTTGAAAGGAATGTCTTTTGGCATTTATTATATCATCGCTGTATTACTCCCTTTTATTTATAGAATAAAGATGGGTAACATTCACACCACATGAATCTCTCATTCAGACTAAGTAGGAATTATATTTAAAATGTACATTTAAAGAAATGAGAATACGGTGCTAATCAAATTATTTTCTTTTAAATGGCTGTATAGAAAAAAAAAATCCTCAAACACACTTGGATAAAAGGAAAAATAGCAACTGCAACATTTGTGGTCCAGAATTTAAATGAGCAAAGAAAAGTGTTCATTGAAAGAATATATAGACAAGTCTGTTTTGACCATTTTAGAAAATGTCAAACGAGTTTTGCATTCATTTAAATGAGTTCAGGTGATAATTTGAACAACAAATTCAAATGGATAGTCAGAAGATATTATCATAGTTATGATATTACATAGAGAGAGTTGGAGTAATTCCTAGTGATGGTAATTTTAGGAGTTAGGAGTTAGGAAGAAAAATCTCATGCTTCCCAAGTTATGGCTTTGAAGTTGTCAATAGAATTGTTTGTAGGAGACTGCTATATCTCCTGCAAAAATATTCACACACTAATCTCTGCAACCTGTTAATATATGTCAAAAGGGACTTTACAGATGTGATCAAGATTGTGGAAAGTGAGATACGTTGATGATTTTGGATTATCTGGGTGTCTCCAATCTGATTATGGGACCACTTAAAAGTGGAGAATCTGTCTTGGCTGAAGTTGTGGAAAGATGTGGCAGAAGAGACGCAGCACTGTGAGAAGTATTCCTGGTGCTGCTGGTTCTGAAAGGTAGCATCCTACACAGAAGCACCAGAAGAGAGGCTGCTGGCAGCAAAGAGTGGAATCCAGCAATAAAATATGACCCCTACTGCCTGGTACTGAATTTCGCCAACAACCTGAATGAGTCTGAAAACGGATCCCCCGCTAGGGCCTTCAGAGAGAATCACAGCTCTGCTGAAACTTTGGTTTTGGCCGTGTGAGATATGAGCAGGGAAACTGGCCAAGTATACTGGATTCTGACCTACAGAAATGTGAGAGAGAAATACGGGTTGTTTTAACCAATGAAATGTAGGATTAAGAAAAGAAATACTGGGTTAGCTTTCTATCCATACTTCGTCACAGTATTTCTTCAGCTTTTCCGACATAAATTCACGCTTTTCTACTGGCTCAAGTTTTCGGAGGGTATTAGTCCATATGATGTTCTGGAGTTGTTTGCTGTAAAATGCTCTCCATTCAACTTCCAGTATAACATGGTTTCATAAGGGCTGAAAGATAGCATGCTAGAATAGAAACAGAAGTTTAAAAATGACAGAAGCCCAGATTTGAATACCTGTTCTACAATTTCATTCTGTTGCACAAATCCTAAACTTTAACTTACCCTTTTGCCACTTAGTGACAATACTGTCTATACAAACTTGATATAACCTATGTAAAAGTAGCTTTACACACTACTTGAAACTTATGCTTAATAAAGCAAATTTCCTTATTATCTGTCCTTCTAAGACAAAATTATCTACCCCACTATCCTACACATGACTCCTAGGAACTCCTTTGGGATAAAGTAACCTATTTTTAAAATTTATTTTATGTTTATGACTGATTTTATTCTGATACTAGAGATGGTCATTGTTTAACACATAAACAACTCATCAGGGATCATATTTCTATTGAGTGCATTCTTGTTGATTTATATCAGCTGGGAAGTGACATTTTTCCTGGCAAGTTTTCATGTGGAAATAAAAGAAGTTTACAGTGGATCACTGAAGGGAGGTAATGCCTAACATGACTCCACAGTAACTTCCTGGGACAACGAGCTATAATTCTGGAGAATCTAGGTTGAAGAGGTAGAAAATGAGAAAAGTCCTCAGGTGGGGAAAATGAAAAAAGATTGGCAAAATCAAATAAAATACAGATCCATCTCTAAATTTAAAACATTTTTATTTGGGAGGCAAGAAATGCAACTTGGGGCATAAACACAGACCAGGTGGTCTTTGGTATGTCCAAAGAACAAACAGAATGGCTGGGAGTTTTAGTAAAACATGGAAATACTACATATTGTTTTGAAAGAAAGTTCATTGGCACTAGTAAATTTTGGGGGAACTGGCAAGTGGGCAGTTTTAGAGTCTCCACAGGTTCTTTCAGGAGCCATTAGATAAAACTGGTTTCAGGTTACAGCAGGTAGTTTCAGCAGCCAGATTTGCAAAGAATTACATTTTTGGAGCAATGTTATGTGCCCTTAGTGCTTTTTCCCCCCCTGGCTTTTCTACTCTGTTTCAGTTGGGTATAGCTAGAATGACCTAATTTGTATGACAAACTTCCACGAGATGATGTCAGAATAAACTTTATTCACGTACTGACTTTTTTTCCCTGCTAAGGTTAACCTTTCCTGAAATCACAGATTTGATGTATATTTTCTATACTTACTCTAATTTCTAAATAAACAAAAAAGAACTATATAATGGTATAAGATGTTTTAAATTTTCAGAATATTATATATATTTTATATTCATTCTCTTATAAAGTGATACTTCTGTTTCTATTTCCTTCATGTATTTATAGTGCCTATAATATGTGAAACATTATGGGTGCTGCATACATGGTCCTATTATTTGTTCATAATAAATGCAAAAAAAAAATATAGGCTGAACAGAGCAGAGAAATCTAGCTTGATTTGGGAAAATGCAGAAAATTATTTTCAGCTAACACTACAATAGCAACTTAAGAATATAGATTTTTTTATTTGTGGAAATTTAATTTTTTGTTTTGTTCTGGTTTTTATTTTCTTATTTCTCAATCAGGAAGTAATTATATAAAATATTTATTCTTTGCAAAATGAAACAGAAGAGAAATGCAGAATATAATTTGTCTGCAATAGAATAAAATATACACTTCAATAACTATACTGAATTGCCCTAGTTTTCCAAATGTTGCAGCAGCTACAGGATGGCAGAGCCTCCATCATCCTTACTCTATGAGTATCTAAAGCGGAGACCTTTACTTCACCATTACTTGACATTAGCATGTACAGGAAATAACCTTTTTTTTTTTTTTTTTGAGACATGGTCATGCCCATGCCCATGCTGGAGTGCAGTGGCATGATTAGAGTTCACTCAGGATTGACTTCCTTGGATTAAGTGATGCTCCCACTTTAGCCCCCCAAGTAGCTGGGAGCACAGACATCACCACTATACTCTGCTGATTTTTGTTTTACTTTTGTAGAGATTGGAGTTTCCCTATATTGCCCAGGCTGATGTTGAACTGCTGGGCTTGGAAATCCTCCCACCTGAGCCTCCCAAAATGCTGGGATTACAGGGATTACAGATGTAAGCCACCATGCCCAGCAGAAATAAACAATTTTATTGTTATTGCTAAGTACTGAGTTTCGGGAATTGTTTATTATCATAACATAATTTAGCCTATCCTAGCTTAGATGAACATTATTGTGTAGAATTATGGTCCTGACCTAACAAACACCTTAAATATATGACATCATTTTAGTGGTTGAGTAGTGGTGGCTAGAAAAATGGTATGTTATACAGTAGGAAAACATTTGGTAAAACTATCCAGCAATAACTTGTCAAGTAGATCATGAACATTAGTGATGATGTTGGATGCCTTTGCCAAAGTTTTATATAAGAAAAGATGAGCTCAGGGAAGAACTGCCTGGAATAAATAACAGAGAGAGTGAGAAAGAGAGGTCTTTGCCAATTGGAAAAGGGCAACTGCTTCAGGACTTCAAATATAAGAGTAGAAAATAAATTCAAAGTGGTTGTTGAGGATGGAAGTCATTTAATCCTAGCCTGGGAGCAAGGATCAAATCAAGTTTATAACTGTCATACATTATTAATTATGAATGTCTCTTTGGCGATTAATGTGGTGCCCAGTAAATCCCTTCAGTTTATAAATGATCACTTAGTGTCCCAACATTTCATAAACTCTCATTACACTCAATAGTGCCTGTTGGACTTACTACAAACTTATTGTGTCCCTCCAAATATATATGTTATAGCCCTAACTTGCAGTGTTGATGGGATTTGTAGAAAAAACCATTAAGAGATAATTAGGTTTAGATAAGGTCATGGTGAATGTGGGGCCCCAGGAGGGTATTAATGCACTTATAAGAAGAGATGCCAGAAAACCTGCCCTGTCTCCTTCTGTTTTCCCTGTCAGGACTCAGTGTGAGGGACTTCTGTAAGCCAGGAAGAGATCCCATGCCGGAACCCCACAATCCTGGTACCCTGACCCTGGACTCCAACTTTAGAACTGTTGAGTAAATAAATGACTATAGTTTAGGCCACACAGTTGATAGTATTTTGTTATGGTAGCACCAGCAAATTAATAAAGGCCATTACATAGAATTTCTGAGTAAGTATCACTGAGAAACAAACCTCTAGTATTGTGCTGGGTGAATGGTATATACTCTGGAAATCTAACTGCCTGTTAAAAAGTCTGTATTAGTTTGCTAGGGCTGCCTAGCACAAACTGAGGAGGTTAAAGAAGACTAATTTATTGTCTCTCAGTTCTGGAAACTAGAAGTCCAATATCAACGTATCAGGTAGTTTGATTCCTTCTTAGGCCTGTGAGAGATGATGTGCTACATGTCTCTCCCCTCATTTTTGGTGGTTTGCTAGGACTCTGACTTTCTTTGGCTTTACGCATTCTATGCCTTCATCTTCAAATGGTGTCCTCTTTGTGTGTGATTCTCTGTGCCCAGACATATAGTGGGGGGGGTGTATATGTGTTTTGAAACCTTTTTATATTAAAAAATGACAAAAAAATTCCAGAGAGCTCCCATGTAATTTTCATTCAACTTCCCCCAATGATAAAATCTGATATTACCATAGTACAATTATCAAAAACAGGAAAGTGACATTGGATCAATGCTGTTAACTAAATTTAGGACTTTATTCAGATTTCAGTGACTTTTATATGCACATTTTCAGAAGAGTTTTATGAGATTTTATCGCATATTTAGATTTGTGTAGCTCCACAGTCAGGATGCAGAACTGTTTCAACATGCCAAAGACACTCTCAAACATCTCTTCTGTAATTGAACCCTGACTCCAGCAATCCCTGATCTGTTTGACATGATCATAATTTTGTGATTTCAGGAATGATGTATGAAAGGATCTTACCATATGCTACACATCGATACTGGCTTTTTTGTTCCAATGAGAGGTCCTTGAGTTTTATTTTTATTGCTCCATTTATTAATTGTTGTGTATAGTTCATTACATGGATGAGCCCAAATTTATCTTTCACCAAGTTTACATTTAGATCTATGATCCATTTGAGTTGATTAAATTTCACTATTGTTTTTATCTTTTCAATTTTATCAATTGCTTCTACTATCTTGATTATTTCTTTTCTTCTCCTTTGTTTGGTTTTACTTTACCTTTCTGTTTTTAGTTTCTAGGACTTAGTTTCTTGATTTTTATGTCATTCTTACTTTCTAATGTGAACAGTTAGTGATATAAATGTCTCAATGCTGCATTAGCTACAACCCACAAATTTTGATATGTGTGTTTTCATTTTCATTTATTTCAATATTCATTTATGTTTCATTTTCTTCGAGACTTTCCCTTTGACACATAAATTATTTAGAAGCATGTGGTTTAATTTCCAGGTGTTTGGAGATTTTCACTTTACTTTACTTGTATTGATTGTTAATTTTATTCCATTATATTCAGATAAAATAATAAGAATACTTTTCTTTATTTTTGTAGCTTATTTTGGTACCCATGGTGTAGGCTACATTGCTGACTGTTGCAACGGCACTTATAAAGAATGTGTATTCTGCTTTTGCTAGGTGTTGTGCTGTGTTCTCTAAACGTCAGTAGGATTCTGTTGGTTGGTGGCATTTTCGAGTTCTTCTATGTCCTTGTGATGTTCTGGTAAGTAATTCTTGAATAGGGTTTATGTTTTCAACTATGATTGTGTTTATTTTTATTTTTCCTTTCAGTTTTATTAGTTTTTGTCCTATTTTGAAGCTTTCTTGTTGCCTACATATTTAGAATTGCTTATGTTTTCTTGCAGTGTTGACTTATTTTTAACAGTGTGCAATGTGCCTTTCTGTTCCTGGTATGGTTTCTTTGTTGTGCAGTCTATTTTATCTATTAATAATATTGCCATCCATGCTTTCTATTGACTAGTGCCTGTGTTGTATCTGTCTTTCCATCTATATATTTTCAACTTGACTGTGTTGCTGTATTTAATTTTTTTCTTTCCTTTTTTTTTTTTTGTAGACAGCATAGAGTTAGTTATTAGTTGTTCTGGGGGCTTTTAAAAAATCTACTCTGCCAATCCCTTTTTGTAATTGATGTATTTAGGTCATTTGTTTTTTATGTAATTAGTAACATGTTAGAACTCAGGTGCACTCTTTTATCTTTTGTTTTCTGTTTTTTGTTTCTCTCTCTTATTTTCTCTCTATCACTATCTACTTTGCCCTGGCCTCTTATACGTTACTCAAACATCTTTTAGAGTTCCATTTTGGCTTATCTGTAGTGCTTTTGAGCATATCATGTTCTATGGGTCTGTTAGCAGTTGTTCTAGATACTCGATTATATACAAAATTTACAGTATTTTAGGAAGGATATAGGCTTTTTCATGGCTGAAAAGGGGAGCATAAGAGAACTTTAGAGAGATGGAACAATTCTGCATCATGATTTAGGTAATGGTCATGAGTGATTTTGTGTTGGGAGGAGATAATGAGTCTTATGAAAACTTCAAGTAATATAAACTGCACTAACTCTAGCCGAAAATACTACCAACCAAGTAGTGATCTTAGTTGAGCTTATTAGTAAACACAATTTTATCTTGTGATTTTGCATTATGTTTTTAAATTACATAAACATCCTACTTATATTGGCATTACACCTTTGCTATTTACTCACTAATGTAACAAGCCATTCTTATTCATAAGACATTATTAATATCTTTGAATTATTCAGGTTAACATTATTTTCATGGATAATCAATCATGCACTCTAGACCAATGAACATGGGCTGTATGACAACAAAACAAACTTTTAGAAACTAAGTGACTTTCAACTCTCATGTAAGCAATCACATTTCTATTGAAATATATAAAAGAAAAAAACAGTTTTTTAATGTTTTTTTTTTTTTCCTTTTCAGCATCATGGTGACAAAAATAACCATCTTATATTGCTTAAACATTATTATATTCTTGTATATGCATGACATTCTTTCAAAACATTTTTCCTAATTCCTAGAACCTGTGACTGTTATGTTATTTAGAAAAGTTGTTGTTGGTGTAATTAAATCAAAAATCTGTTTTTTTAATTGTTTTTTATTTTACCTTTAGTTCTGGGATACATGTGCTGAACATGTAGGTTTGTTATATAGCCATACATGTGCCATGGTGGTTTGCTGCACCTATCAATCCATCATCTAAGTTTTAAGCCCTAGATGCATTAGCTATTTTTCCTAATGTTCTCTCCCTCTTTGCACCCCACCCCCACTCTCTGACTGGCCCCAGTGTGTGTTGTTCCCCTCCCTGTGTCCCCGTGTTCTCATTATTCAACTTGCACTTATGAGCGAGAAGATGTGGTGTTTGGTTTTCTATTCCTGTGTTAGTTTGCTGAGGATGATGCCTCCCAGCTTCATCCATGTCGCTGCAAAGGACATGATCTCATTCCTTTATATGGCTGCATAGTATTCCATGGTGTATATGTACAATATTTTCTTTATCCAGTCTATCATTGATGGGCATTTGGGTGATTCCATGTCTTTGCTATTATAAACAGAGCTGCAATAAATATATGTGTGCATGTGCCTTTATAGTAGAATGATTTATATTCCTTTGGGTACATACACAGTAATTTGACTACTAGGTCAAATCGTATTTCTGGTTCTAGATCTTTGAGGAATCACCACACTGTCTTCCACAATGGTTGAACTAATTTACATTCTCACCAACAGCATAAAAGCATTCCTATTTCTCCATAGCCTCACCAGCATATATTATTTCTTGACTTTTTAATAATCGCCATTTTGACTGACGTGAGATGGTATTTCACGGTAGTTTTGATGTGCATTTTTCTACTGATGAGTGATGTTGAGCTTTTTATGTGTGTTTGTTGACCACATAAGTGTTTTTGTTTTGTTTTATTTTGTTTTGTTTTTGCGACAGAGTCTCACTCTGACACCCAGGCTGGAGTGCAGTGGTGTGATCTCTGCTCACTGCAACTTCTGCCTCCCAGATTCAAGCAATTCTCCTGCCTCAGCCTCCTGAGTAGCTGGGATTACAGGTGTGCACCACCATGCCTGGCTTATTTTTGAATTTTTAGTAGAAATGAGGTTTCACCATGTTGGCCAGGCTGGTCTTGAACTCTTGACCTCATGATTCACCTGCCTCAGCCTCCCAAAGTGCTGGGATTACAGGCATGAGCCGTCGCGCTCAGCCAGATGTCTTCTTTTGAGAAGTGTCTGTTCATATCCTTTGCCCACTTTTTGATGGGATTCTTTTTTTTCTCATAAATTTGATTAAGTTCCTTGTAGATGCTGGATATTAGATCTTTGTCAGATGGGTGGATTACAAAAGTTTTCTTCCACTCTGTAGACTGCCTGTTCACTCTGATGATAGTTTATTTTGCTGTGCAGAAGCTCTTTAGTTTAATTAGATCCCATTTTTCAATTTTGACTTTTGTTCCAATTGCTTTTGGTGTTTTTGTCATGAATTGAAGTATTTGCCCATGCCTGTATTCTAAATGGTATTGCCTAGGTTTTCTCCTAGGGTTTTTACGGTTTGGGGTCTTACAGTTACGTCTTTAATTCATCTTCATTAATTTTTGTATAAGGTGTAAGAAAGAGGTCTGTTTCAGTTTTCTGCATATGGCTAGCCAGTTTTCCCAGCATCATTTATTCAATAGGGAATCCTTTTTAATTCAGGTTTTTGTCAGGTTTGTTTTCTTCAGGTTTGTTGAAGATCAGGTGGTTGTAGGTGTGTGGTGTTTTTTCTGAGGCCTCTGTTCTGTTCCACTGGTCTATGTATCTGTTTGGTACCAGTAGCATGCTGCTTGGGTTACTGTAGCCTTGTACTATAGTTTGAAGTCAAGTAGTGTGATGCCTCCAGCTTTGTTCTTTTTGTTTAGGATTGTCTCAGCTGTATGAACTCTTTTTTGGTTCCACATGAAATTTAAAGTAGTTTTTTATAATTCTATGAAGAATATTAATAGTATTGAATCTATACATTACTTTGGGCAGTATGGCCATTTTCATGATACTGATTCTTCCTATCCATGAGGATGGAATGCTTTCCACTTGTTTGTTTCCTCTGTTATTTTCTCGAGCAGTGGTTTGTAGTTCTCCTTGAAGAGGTCTTTCATTTCCTTTATTAGCTGTATTCCTAGGTATTTTATTCTCTTTGTAGCAATTGCAAATGGAAGTTCATTCATGATTAAATAGAAAAATCTTAAGATGAAGTCATTATCCTGGAGTATTCAGGTGAATTTTTTGGCTTGTTTTATAAGTTTATTAAATAAATGTGCTAAAATATGCCACTATCATATGAAATTATTTATTTCTTATGTTTTTGTCCAAATTTGTTTTCCATATTTTGTGGCTATTTTATTATGTAGGGTCCAGGTTGTTATTGCATCAGGGAACTCTTACACTGTGAGAGCACTTAAAACTCAGTTTTTAAATGTCATTCCTTTTTGTCAACTCATGTTATGTGATTTTAAACCATGTATCCCAACAGTTTGTTGTTAACAGCCTCTAAGGAGTATTTATTTATGGTTTATTTTCAAACCATGTGGGTCAGGTCAAGCAATTTTAGGTGTAACATAGTGTTGTTTTGTGGGTTGGAGATTTATTTCTAACTTACATTATTCAAATAATATAGTTTTTAAAGGATCCAAATGTAAGGGAAAGAGAGTGTTTCTGATTGACTCTTCACATTGGCTAGCAGTGCATTTTCACTCTTCACATAGTCTGAAAACAACTTGAAAATTTAAGCACAGTTTTACTCCCTTTATTTAATGTCATTGATACAAAAACTGATTGCAATGGTTTACTTCCCAACTGGTTTCTTTTTTGTCATATGTTTACCTTGAGTTACATATTACTTTAATGATCACATGTTGATTATTTAAAGACATTTGGTTCTGATGTCTCACCTGCCATACTGCCAAAAGTAAAATATTCATGCCTTATTTCATTTGTCATTTAAACTACCATGGATTGATTATAAAACATATTCTAGTCTCATTATTTACAGTGGTTATGTTCTAGAAAGTCAAGAAAAAAACAGAATTATTGAATAAAAAAACATTTATTTGATCAGGTGCAGCGGCTCATGCCTGTAATCCCAGCACTTTGGGAAGTCTAGCCAGGATGATCACTTGAGCCCAGGAGTTTAAGACCAACCTAGGCAATATAGTGAGTCCCTCAGACATAAAATAAGAAAGTTAGCCGGGCATGGTGGTGCATGCCTGAAGTCCCGGCTACTCGGAAGGCTGGGGCAGGAAGATCAACTGAGCCAGAGAAGTTGTGGCAGCAGTGAGTGATGATCATGCCACTGTACTGCAGCCTCAGTGACAGAGTGAGACACTGTATCCAAAAAAAAAAAAAAAAAAATTCCAGGAGATATAAAGAATCAGGTTTCTGTGAGCTGTTAGTCACAGCATTTTCACTGGCCAATCGATATATAAAATTGTGTTTTGTTTGTTTTGTTTTGTTTTGAGACAGAGTCTCACTCTGTCACCCAGGCTGGAGTGCAGTGACATAAGATTGACTCACGGCAACCTCTGACTCTGGGGTTCAAGCGATTCTTCTGCTTCAGCCTCCCAAGTAGCCATGATTACAGGGCACGTGCCACCACGCCCGGCTAATGTTTGTATTTTTAGTAAAGACGGGTTTCACCATATTGGCAAGGCTGGTCTTGAACTCCTGACCTCATGATCCACCCGCCTCAGCCTCCCAAAGTGCTGGGATTACAGGTGTGAGCCACCATGCCTGGCTATAAAATTGTTTTAATATATACTATTGACTTATTAACAATCAACAGCACTGCAATTTGTGCTTGCATAAATGTTAGTGAAAATGTAAATTTGCAAATACAGAATCCACAGTCATCATGACTAACTTTATATTCCTTGAAGCTATATGAAATGCTTAGAAAAGTCATGCAACAATGTTTATGGCGTCTTCATGGCATTTTCATGGCTCTCAGCTTGGATTTGCCCACCATCCTAAACATAGAATTAACAGGAGTCACTGAGATTATATGTTTAAATCTCTAGTACCATGAAATAATAAAATTTATGGGAAACACTCTACCTAATCCTCAATTTTGGTATTCCACTGACCCAGAGCCCAGTAATTCACAAGGAATTACAGCCTATTTGTCAAATAGATTATTGAAATGAAAGTTAATCAATATTCATATTCATTTTAAAAAGAAGCAATAAATCAAACAGTTCCATGCCAGTCATGTACATTTATAATATCACTTAATCTCACAACTGCTCTGTGACAGATTTTATTTTTATGTCATCAATCATAAACTCAAGGCTCTAAATGTTTAGTCACCTTGCCCATGATTTTATACCTAAATGCAAGTGAAAATGGGGAGCGAAGCCATATGTGTCAAACTGTAAAGTTCATGAATTTTCCTTGCCTCACGTTCGGTCCTTTGCCACTGACTTGTGTCCATATTTTCACTTCAAAAACAAAATTATTTTTGCTGTCTATAATTACAAAACATTGAACTACTTCCTGATATTTCTGGTTTTCAAACCAGCTTTGAAAAATATTAGACAAAGCAGCCATTTATCCTCGAAAGCTCCGTTTTCTGAACACACTTCTATTGGGAAACACTATAAGAGAATGTCTTTTTCTGCAAGTATGAGTTATTAAATCTCATGTACATCATAAGACAATAAAACAGTTTTGAAATAATTAAATATAGCTATTTCTTCTTTATCTCTGCACTGAGATCCACCAGGCACCATTTTTCAATTAGTTAAAATATAAAGAATTACTTTGAACATCTCTAGCTTTCTTCTATTTTTCTTCACTTTGTAAGTAAAGAAAAAAGATAATATATATACATATAAAGAAGAAATATATATAAACAAGAATATATATAAAGAAGAAAGAGAAAGAATAAAGTTAATGGTCAAGCTTCATGCTTCTGTGTTTTCTAGTGTTAAATCAGTAAGTAATTTTCTTGTTTCAACTATAAATGATTTCTTTCTATATACGTTAACTTTATGTATTTAAATCCAGAAATTATTACTCTTCATTTGCAATAAATATACTGTTTTAAAATTATTTGAAGTAGTTCCAAACTTACAGAAAATCTGCAAGTAGAACACAGATAATTTTTTTCTGTACCATTTGATAATAAGTTGTGAATCAGATGCTCTACAAACCAGAACATTCTTATATATAACCACAAATCAACTATCAAAATCAGAATTATCACTGATGACTTTTATTTTATTGTCAAACCTTCTTCAAATTTTGCCAGTTGTACCAATAGTGTCCTTTATTGCAAATGATGCAATTTAAAATCATCTGTTGAACTGAGTTTCTGTATCTATTGTTTTATTTGTGAAGTAGTTTCTCAGGCTTTTCTTGGCTTTCATGACATGAACACTTTTGAGGATTATACACTGTAGTTTTATAAGAAGTTCTTTTATTTAGTTTTGTCAATGTTTTATCTTGATTATATTTCAAAAGAGTATCACAGAGGTGCTACAGCCTGTTAGGTAATATTCAAAATCAGTTTGGACCATTATAGTGACCTTAATTTTGATCCTACAGTCACAGTTGTATCAACAACTTTTCTCCAATGTAATCTTTCCCTTGTATTCAGTAAGTATTTTATGGAAGTGGAACCTAAATATCTTGCCAATATACTGTTTCCTATTGAAATTTAGATAATAAATTTCAAAATTGATAATCACTGTGAACTAGAACTTCTTTGTTTTGTTCAGTGGGTTATAATCTATTACTACTATTATGTATTTAGGTGCTTAAATTGTCCTGTATTCAGTGATGTCCCTTCAATCTGGCTTCTGTGTCTTATGTATATCGTATCTCAATTATTCTTCGAACACTTCCTTCTTCTCTGAACAAGTCATTCAGGTTTCAGACGGAAAACATTCTTACTTCAGCCTTGGAATCAGCTCTTTCTCCCAAGAATCCTAGCTCCTTTTAATGGAAAATGGTGTTTAGAAATTAAAATATGACCAGTAGATATTATCACTGCCCTTAGGGTGCTACTGTTTCTATGCTTTTTCAGTGATAAGAGCTAGGAAATGTTCCTTATACAGCTATAGTAAAGACTAATATAATAGTGTCTACCTTAGAATCTGGCACATTTTCTTTATCTTAGTATTTCTTTTCTCCCTGAATATGCTAGCGTGTGCTCTTTACTTGGCTCATTTTTTCCAAGTATTTTATTCAAAGTTTTTTGTTTGTTTCTTCATTATCTGCACAGCTGTCAGGTTCTTTCTACCTCTGCTCAGCTGGCTGGCATAGCTGGTAGACTTGTATGTTCAAACCCTGATTCCCAATGCAAGTCCCGGAATCTTATTTTGCACAAGTACAGAGATCAAGTATGTAAAAGAAGAGGTCATACTGACCAAGACCTTCCCCCACAAAAGATCTAAATAAGATGAATAAGCTATTTACAATTCAAGCAAACTAGAGCACGGTAACCTTGACTAAACTGGTTAGTTGATACTTATTGCCAGGAAATTTTAGCTCTAGGAGAATATTTTCCCAATATTGCCAAATCTGCTTTTCACTTTTGAAAAGACTGTTGAAATTAAGTGAAGTCTGCCAGTTTTAAATGTTGGCAACTAATTAGACTTTTTTTTTTGCCTTAATATTTTAGTGTCCAAAGAATACATGTCTGTATGTTACCACTTTAAAACCTTGTACTTAAACATAAGCCCAGGGAATAGTTTTAGTTGTGGGGGGTAAACATCAGAAAAACAGCTGCTGTTTTATTCCTTTTTGCTTATGAACTACTACATATCAAACCTTGAGCCAAGCACTCTCATTTATCTACTTGAGAGACATTCATTCAGTCCTTACTGTGTACAAGGCATAATGTTAGACAGTGCAGTGGGCAGACAGATAAAACTGCTGAATAGATCCCTCTCCTCAAGGCATTATAACATTGTAAGGAGAAGGGTAAGTACATATAAATATCCATATATAATCTCCTAAAGCAGAAAGAGAAACATAAAATATGTTGTATACACACACAAACATGTGTGTGTGTGTGTGTGTGTATATATATATATGTGTGTGTGTGTGTGTGTGTGTATATATATATATATATAGAGAGAGAGAGAAATAAACAGCCCTTAAACTATAAAACATATTGCAGTAATGATACAACAGAGAAATTTCAGATTAGAGAACATATTTTATGTTGAAGACATTGGGCTGAAAAGCAAAAACAATGTTGTATGAGCATAGCAATGAAGCAGATTTCTTAACCACTTAGTAAAATGGGGATTGGAAGAAAGTGGTTAGTTAGCATATGCAAAAACATTGAGGTAGACAGGTAGGAAATACAGGCAAGATCTGTAAGCTAAAACTATTTGTAATGGATCTGACAGTATATAAATTATCATGAAGACCATTCATAGTCCAATCGACCTTAACCCGAGAACTAGGGATCAAGCAGGACAGTTCTAAAAAATGTGGCAATAAATGTATGAAAAATAGGATAATGAGAGATTATTTGGAAGTAAAATAAACTGTCATTTAGATTAAACAGGGGTTGGAAGAAGTAGAAGAGATAGAGATCAATTAAATATAAATCCCAAATGTTGGTTTGAGATGATAAAGAAAATATCCTTAACGTATCCAGAGTGATGAGCAGAAGACACTGTTCTGTGAGGGGCAAGATGTTCATTCATATTTTAACCTCATTTAAAATATAGGTGTAAATAATTAATTTATTCATCTGTTTTTCAGAAAGTAATTGAGTAACTACTATGTGCAGAGTGCTGGATCTTGGCCATGGGTGATACAAAAACCAAATAAGAATAGGTCCTGTCTAAGGAAATTACTGTGTCTATGTGCTATTAATGGAGCTATGCTTAGGGCACAGATGAAGCCTTGGAAATTGGCAAGGATATCATAGGAAAGGGGAGGTCTGACTTAAAGGTATTATGTGCTAATCCCAAGCTTTTGCCTTTATTCTGAAGGTTTTTTGAAATCATTGAAATAATTCATTCTGACAGTGTAATAATCAGATTCATGTTTTCATAAAACACATCTAGCTATGCTACACATTACCTGCTTATGAATACAAGATACTTGCTAATCCAAGATGGAATGGTGAATGTAATAAAATGTTTCCCTCTTACTATATACATATTATTATCATGCATTCATTCAATAAACAATAAATGTATATTTTCAATAAAATATTCAATAAACAAGTACATAAATAAATGGTTATTAGTTGTGCAACTACTATAACTTGAACATACATGTGGTAGAAAATAAAAAAGGAGTTCAAGTAATAGGTTAGGGCCCTACTTGGTCTATAAGAGGCCAAAATTATATCTGAGAAGGTAAGATATAACAGATTTGAAAGATAAAAAGAGTCATGTAAAAAGAAGAGTGTATTCTAGGAAGTAGAAATAGCATATGCACAAACTCTAAGGTTTTTGGTACTTTTGCTGTATTTTGAAAACATTGTTATTCTGCAGATAAGGTCACTTTCCAGAAATAAGCCTTATCTATGAGGATTTTGAAAGCTGACACAGCTCACCTGTAGGCCCTGAAGGGTTGCCAGTTTTAGAGCAGCAATCATCCTCTCTTTCTCTCTTTCTTTTCTGTAAGTAACCCTAAATTTAACTGCAAAAAGGTATTTTTCAAATGTTCAAGCTTCCTTTCAATCTCAAAATGAAAGAAAACAAGTCATTTTCAAGATGAAAACTTTAAATATTATTTAAACTGAATCTTAAAGTTAATAAAATAAATTTTAGAGATTTATCAAAAAATTAAAATTTGCATACATATAACCACTAATTCAGGGAATAGTTTCTAGAGATTGACTAAACTTATACATGGGAACCTTAAGTGACATGCAAAAACTGTAACATTAAAAGTTCTACTGCTAATTACTATAAGGAAAAAATATCAAAATGACATATTTGCATTATTCCAAAACTTGAGGTATTTCAACATATCATATATTTAATTTTAATGAGATTCTAGTGTTAAGTCAAAGACTTAAATCTAGAAGAGAAAGTGTATATTATTACATACATGTTTCACAGAACAAATATTCCATCAAAATTCTTCCGGTTAATTTTATGGTGATGGCAAAATCAGTTCAGGGAATTCTAAACATATAAAGTTATATTAGATTTCTAATAGGGTATATTTGTTAAATAAAATACTATTCACATTCTTAATATTTACTTTTTTCATATAAAATTAATTTATATCAAAAGTATAACATATATAAAACACTTTTGAAATGTTGTTAATTTCTTTTTAGGTATGTTCAAATAACATGGCATAAAGTGAGAAAAAGTATAGTATAATCAGATAAGTTCACATAAGCACAGATACAAGATCTGTCACTCTACAATTAATATCAAGTTATTTCCATAAGTTTCTATTATTCCCCTGATTTAAAATAGAGATATTACAAATTATGTAATTAAGTGTTATGTGTTATGGACTGAATTGGATCCCCCTGAAATTCATGTGTTCAAGTCCTAACCTCCAGTGCTCTTAAAGACCCTATCTCAGTATTTGGGGATAGGGTCTTTAAAGAGGTACTTCATTTAAAATGAGTCCACTAGCATAGGCCCTAATCCAATCTGACTGGTGTCCTTATTCACAAAAGAGAATGGAACACACAGATGCATACACACAAGTGTGTATAGAGAAAAGACCATGAAGACATGAAGAAAATGGCACTACTTGCAAACCAAAAAGAGAGGCTTCAGAAGAAATCAAACATGCTAACACCTTCATCTTGGACTTCTACCCTTCAGAACTATGAAAAAGTTAATTTATGTTATTTAAGCCACCCAGTCTGCGGTATTTACTTAAAGCAGCCCTAGCAAAATGGATACTCTATGTTTCCAAAATGATATTTTTCCTACAAATAACATATAGAAAACAAAAGATACACATTTTCTACAAAACACATACCCTTACTACATAATACAAAATAATTTGAGATGCCATATGCAGTCATTATAATTTCATGTTTTAGCTTATTTCTGGAAAAATAGCTTCTCTTTATCTTGACACTGTTGCACTTAAATAGTTTTTAAAAAGTCATCTTTCAAACAAAATAATATTAACACACTGTGAAATATAAAAGAAAACGTGAAAAATATTCATTGACGTGTTTCACATCAATGAACTTTATGAATAGCATGTATTTGTAAAATTATTTTGCAAATGTCAGACTTTGATTATATAGGTCGTTAAGCAAATTATACAAGTGAGCAAAGTCCAATAGATAAATTGACTCTCATAACTAATAATGTATGTAACATTATCAACAATCTAGACTTTGCATGGGATAAGTCTGTGAAATATGTAATGTGAGCAATAAAATATACAAAATCAAGAGCTACAGTATATAGCTTACTCAGTAAAACTTGGCAAGCATAATAATTAAACAATTTACTGCAAGAGCAAAATATGCAAAAAAGGGAAAGCAATCTTATCTATTAAACTGTAGTAATGGATCATCAATAGATAGTTTCAGATGATTTGATTTAAAAAATAAGCTGTTTGAATGATCTATGCTGCTCCATCAGCAAATTATGTACCTCAATCATTGAGCTGTATGAAAAATTAATTGGCTAACTATGGGATTTTATTATTGCAACAAAGGAAATTCATTGAGACACTAAAAAGTTTATGTGTATAATTTTAAAATCTTATATGGCATCTTAGAGCTTTGTGCAGCTTGCTTCTATTAAATTCCCTTTCTCCCTTTTTCTTGTTTTATTTTTTTAATTTTTTTTGATAAAAGTTGACTCACAAATTATGATGGGATGTAAAAATAAAAGCTTAAAGATACATAATAATAAATAGCTGTTTTTAAGATTTCACATATGATTATGACTTATTAATTAGTAGCAGACTATCCCTTCTACCACATACACTAGATAGAGCATATGAATCAACTGTTTTCAGAAACTAGATAATAGGGCATACAAGACTGCTATTCCTAAAACCACGGACATTCATCTGGTTTGCCCCATGATATCGCTAGGTCTAAGAACAGGAAAACTTCCCAAGTACAAAAGAGCAGACAAGGTACTAAAAAGAGCGCTGAGCTGAAGAGGCAGAGGTCAAAGTTCAAGTCAGCTGGAGCAGAGCACGGGAGAAAAGGTGGTCCTGCAAGAGGAGATCCCAAATTCTGTGCATGGTTCCCCAAAAGAAACTGGGTGAGGACTGTACTTCATCTATTCAGGGTGAGGCTATAGGAAACTGACAACAGCGTCAACTGTCATGAAGTAAAAAAGTGAGCAGAGATACTAAAATTCAAGTTGTCTTAGTGATACTACATCCTGAAAAGTAAGAGTGAAGAGTCCATACTAATGCCCTATTAGCATCCCTTCAGATATCCGATATATTAGAAAAGTAGGTCCTACAAGTTAAAACCATGCTCTAGAATAAGACCTACTCTACACCCCTCCACACACACAAAAAGCCTCAAACCAATCCCAACAAGACATGCAGGTATTTGAAGTTGAGTACTGACAACTTGTAGGACTTTGGGAAACAACTTGGACTTTCCATACATCTATCCAATAAAGCATAAACCAAGTTTATGTTAAGTTCATTGAACAAAACTCAGCACTTTTCTGGAGGAGACAATATAATATAGATTTCTTATAGATATTAACAATAAAACATTAGTAGACATGGAAAGAAACTAGAATATGGGAACCTTATATTTTGTCTTTATTTTTTGCATAGTTAATGGAAAAGAACTATCAAATGGTCCAGGTTTAAGACTTATAAACATATAATAAATCAGATATTATAAATATATACATAAAACTAAAGAAGATAATTTTGTAAAATTAAAACAATGGCAGAAGAATATCAACAGAGAAATGAAAGTCATAAGGAAATAGGGAAATACAAGAATTAAAATTTTTAAAATTCCTAATTGGGCTTAATAGTAGTTTGGATATGGCAGAAGAAAAGTTCAGTCAACTTGAAGATAGGATGGACAGTCAATTCCCCACGAGAACGCTGATATGTAATTCATACTCTGTATGGGATAAGGTAGCTGATGATAAGACTTGAATGGAAACCTGCAGCCATTTTGAGATCAGGTTAGAAGTTTTATCCTGGTATAACAGTGGTGTACTCTTGCAAGTAAAGGCTGAAGAAAGGTCTTTACAAAAAATATTTAGTAGACTTAAAAAATGAAGTAGAGTTGATGATATCAGTGTGAAGGAGAAAATCGGCTGCTTGAAGCAGCAGCAACTAAATTTCCCAATTTATTAAACACGGGATAGAAGGGAGTTTGAGAGGGAGGAATCTAGGAAGTAGTGACCCACATTTCTCAGCCTGATTAAATGGATGTATGAAAAAATTAATATGTTCAAAAATATGTTTTGAACATCTACTGCATAATAGCAACTGCTTATGGTGTTGAAGGTACACCACCATAAGCAACAACACAGTCTACAACATAGTCAGGAATTTCTGCCTTTATGAAGATTTTACATGTTGGAGAAGACAGACAATAAATAACAAAATTATATAAATCTTCTTGAAATACTGACATTTTTCTGTGTGAACTGAAAGGATGATCAGACTGAGAAAAAAGTAAAAATATGATGTTATGGCATTCATACAAATTCTCTGAAATATCATTCCAGAGTAATTAACATACATTTACCTACTTATTTTGGTGACTGGGAGTGTGTCTGGTGGAAATTACATAATAGAAAAAAAAGCAGCATTACTTAGCAACAACTAAAAATCATCTTAATAATTATATATGGAGAAATTAAGTCTGTAACTGTCAATAAATTGTACAATTACATTATACAGTTTTGAATATGCATAGAGCCTAAACGTCTAAAAATAAATGATTGATTTAAAATATATCAGTATACAAAACAATATCTACAAAACTCTGATGAAAGAAATCAATGAACTGAATAGGTGAAGAAATATTCCATGTTCTTGGGTAGTAAGAGTCAATATTGTCAAGATTTAGTTCTTACCAAATTGACCTATAAAGTCAATGAAATCCCGTTTAAAATCCCAGCAGGTTGTTTTGTGGATATTGACAAATTGATTCTAAAATTTATATAGAGAAGGCAAGACTCAGAATAAGCAGCACAATACAGTTAGTTCTCTGTATATACATGCTCCACATTTGCAAATTCAATCAATGGCAGCTTGAAATTTTTTGAAAGATAAACAATGAAAAATAACAATATAGGATGGATGTAGTGGCTCAACATCTACTATCCCAACATTTTTGGGAGACTGAACCAGGTAGATTGTTTGAGTCTAGAAGTTTAAGACCAGCCTGGGCAACATACTATACTATATACAGTATAGACAGTCTTGCTGTCTAATATATGCACACACACAAAACCCAGTCAGGTGTGGTTGTGTGTGTTTGTAGTCCCGGCTACTCAGGAAGCTGAGGCAGGAGGATTGCTTGAGCATGGGAGGTCAAGGCTGCAGTCAGCTGAGATGGTGCAACTGTAGTATGGCCAGGGAGAAATAATGAGACCTAGTCTCAAAATAACAATAATAATAATAATAAAAAACAATACCATATAAAAACTTTTACTTTTCATTGTATTGGTTACTATAAGTAATCCATGCATGATTTAAAGTAATTGGAGAATGTGCGTAAGTTACATGCAAATACAGTGCCATTTTATATGAGAGACCTGACCATTCACAAAGTCTGATATCCAACAGCAGTCCTGGAACAAATCCTCCATGGATACTGAGGGAGGAGTGTATTGAAGGGAAAAGAGAAAGAACAGAACTCTTCTACCAGACCTCAAGACTTAATGTAGATCACTATACACTATACCTCAAGAATTAATAGAAACACAGCAGTGTGGTATTAGCAGAAGAACAGACAAATCAATGGAGAGAGCTAGAGAGCCCAAATATAGAGCCAGATAAATATAGTCTACTATCTTTGACAAAGGAGAAAAGGCAATATAATTGAACACATACAGTCTTTTCAACCAATGGTGCTGGGGTATGCAAAAAATGAATCTAAACAAAGCCTTACACCATTCACAAAAGTTAACTCAAAATGAATCATAGACCTAAATGTAAAATGCAAAATATACAACAAATAAAAGATAACATAGGAAAAAATCTACATGTCTTTGCACATGGTAATGGATTTTTAGATACACACCAAGGCAGGATCCATGAAAGAAATAATTGACAAGCTGCATTTTATTAAAATAAAAAAAACTTCTTGTCTGTAAAAAGCAATGTCAAGAGAGTAAGAATATAAACCACAGACTGGGAGAAAATATTTGTTCAAGACATATCTGAAAAAGGACAGTCATCCAAAATATACAAGAACTCTTAGAACTTAATAATGAAAAATACAAATACAAATTAAAAAATTAGTAAAAGACCTAAACAAATTTGTCATTAAAGAAGATAGAGAGATGTCAGATAAGAAGTCCATGAAAATATGCTCCACATCATATGTCATCAGGAAATGCAAAATAAAGCAACAATGAGATATTATTGTACCTATTACAATGGCCCAAATCCAAACCCTGACAGTATCAAATGGTGGGAAAAATGTGGGACAACAGGAACTCTCATTCATTGCTAGTGGGAATGGAAAATGGTTCAGACACTTTGGAGGACAGTTTGGCAGTTTCTTACAAAACTAGAGAGTCTTACAATACAAACCAGCAATCATCTCCTTGGTATTTATCTAAATCAAGTGAAAACTTATGTTCACAAAAAATCTTGCACACTGATGTTTATAGAAGCTTCATTCATAATTGCCAAAACTTGGAAACAACCAAGATGTTCCCCAGCAGGTGAACTGATAAACTGTGGTATATCCAGACAATGGATTATTTTTCAGTGCTAAAGAGAAATGAGCCACTAAGCAATACAAAAAGGAGGAATGTTAAACGCATATTATCAAGTGAAAGAAGCCAGTCTGAAAAGGCTACATGCTATACAATCTCAACTGTATGATATTAGGGAAAAGGCAAAACTATGAGGATAACAAATGCATCAGTATTTGCCAGGGTTTGAGGGGGAAAGGGAGGGATGTCTAGGTGGAGCTCAGAGGATTTTTAGAGTAAGGAAACTACTTTGTATACTATTATGATGGTCATTATATATTTGTCCAAACCCATAAAATGTACATCAACAAGCATGAACCCTAATGCAAACTATAGATTTGGAGGTAATTATGATGTGTCACTGTAGATTCCTCAATTTTAACAAATATATTACTCTACTGGGGGATGTTGAAAATGAGAGGGGTTGTGTATTTGTGAGGGTAGGGGACATTTGGGAAATCTCTGCATCTTTCTCTCAACTTTACTGTGAATCTAAAACTGCTTTTTAAAAAAGTCTTTAAAAAGCACATATTAGTACAATTAAACTAGTGTTTCCCAAGACTCTGTTCATCAAAATCACCTTAGGAGCTTGAGAAAGCTACAAATTTTCCTATTTTACTCAAATTAAATGAGTCAACATTTCTGGCGGTAGATATGGAGAAACTATATTTTGAAAACAACCTCTCAAATGATTTTCATGTTGGAGCAGTTACGCATACAGTGGAATGCTATCAAATAGTTTGTGATAGAATAATTGATGACACATAAAATACCTAAAATATACTCCACTCGTAAGCAAAAGAGTACTGAGAAGTATGTTCATCATGATATGGTGTTGTTACACATAAGGAAAACACACACAGAAACACACCCCCAGTTTCACACAGTAGTGTTTGCAACACTAAATAGAGGGACACATTTAAACAATAATTATGATTGCAAAATAATATATAACAGATAATATTTAATAATTTATATTTAGATGCCTATGTCATGATATGCAGATGCTTTCCCTCCCTTGTCTTAACTGTAAAAACTTAATTGAGAGGGTCTTTTTAACTTTTTCCCAAAGAAGGCTATATTTTTGGAATCGTAGACAGCTGTAGGAACACACATTCTAAAAACAGAAGTCAGAACCGTAATGTTGTTGACTTGAAAGACCAGACTTAGAGTGCAATGTTGGTAATGCTTGTTTTCAGTGCATTTTAGTAGCATCGCTAAAGGACTGACACTAGCGATGGAAATTCAAATCCCACTCTTAGTAA
This sequence comes from Colobus angolensis palliatus, assembly GCF_000951035.1. Lineage (NCBI taxonomy): Eukaryota > Metazoa > Chordata > Mammalia > Primates > Cercopithecidae > Colobus > Colobus angolensis. The sequence continues at coordinate 2,659,241 of NW_012115544.1, read as the reverse complement.
GTTATCGGAATGATTACAAATTTCTTAAACTCCATTGTTTCTCTCACCCTTAGGCCTATTTACCTTTGCAGAAAGTCCTCATATACACAAAGTCATTCAGACTCAAAATAAAGACAACTTAATAGGAGCTAGAAGAGAGAATTCAGACGAAAGATGTCAGAGACATAGAAAATAATCCTCCCAACTCCTGACCAGCAATTTGCTAACTTAAAATCATTAACATTTGTGTTTTGAAATATGACTATGACAGTATAGAGGCAATTTATTATAAACCATGTAAACTGATTTATAGAAACGTTTGGTAAATACTGTATTTCTGTTTAATATTTTGAATAACATACTTTGGTCTACAAAAAATGTGTGGAATACAATTTCAAAAAATTAGCATTTAACAAAATAATTATATTTGGGATGAGGAAAACTTACTTTCAGATCTGAGGTGCCTCAAGATGACTCTTATGAGCCTCCTCTGTTCTTGTAAAAATCCTGCAACCAGAGAGGATAGTAGGAACAATTAAGAACCAATTCATTTTCTCTGCAACCTCATCAGCATATGTTTTTATTTTTTAGTAGTAGGCATTCTGGCTGGTGTGAGATGGTATCTCATTGTGGTTTTGAACTGTATTTCTGTAATGATCAGTGATGTTGAGCTTTTCTTCATATGATTGTTGACAGCATGTATGTCTTCTTTTGAGAAGTGTCTGTTCATGTCCTTTGCCCACTTTTTAATGTTTTTTTTTATTGTAAATTTGTTTAAATTCCTTATAGGTGCTGAATATTAGACCTTTGCCCAATGTATAATTTGCAAAATTTTTCCCTTATTCTTTAGGTGATCTGTTTACTCTGTTGATAGATGTTCAGAAGCTCTTTAATTAGATTCCATTTGTCAATTTTCGCTTTTATTACAATTGCATATGTTGTTGGTGGAAGTGTAAATTAGTTGAATCATTGTGGAAGACAGTGTGGTGATTACTCAAAGACCTAAAGACAGAAATACCATTTAACCCAGCACTGCCATTACTGGGTATGTACCCAAAGGAATACAGATTATTCTACTATAAAGACACATGCAGGCATATGTTATTTGCAGCACTATTCACAATAGCAAAGACATTGAATCAACCTAAATGCCCATCAGTGATTGACTGCATAAAGAAAATATGGTACATATACACCAAGGAATACTATGTCACCATAAAAAAGGACAAGATCATGACCTTTGCAGGAACATGAATGGAACCGGATGCCATTATCCTTGGCAAACTAATGCATGGACAGAACACCAAATATGGCATGTTATCACCTCTAAGTGGGAGCTAAATGATGAGAACACATGGACACAAAGAGGGAAACAACACACACTGGGGCCTATTGGAGGTTGGAAGGTGGGAGGAGAAGAGGATCAGGGAAAATAACTAATGGATACTTGGCTTAATACTTGGGTGATGAAAAAGTCTGTGTAACAATCCCCCATGACATATATTTACCTATGTAACAAACCTGAACATCCTGCACATGTACCCCTGAACTTAAAATAAAATTTTAATTTAAAGTAAGTAAATAAAACAGTGCCCAGCATTCAAAAAAGAGCCAATTCTATTATTTACTCATTGAAGCAATTACATAATAGGTTTAACTGTTTTGTTTTCTTATTTATTTTGTTTATATATTTGTATTTATTGGGTTAATCTCTAAATGTAGTTTTCTTACATAGAGAAAAACGTGTTATTGTCTACCCAAGGATTAATTAATGATAGTCTCACATAAGCAGAAAAAATATTTTAAAATTTAGATTATGGAGTAAGAAAGTAACACAAAACACTTAGTGGACTCTTTTGCTCTAAAACATCACTAGGGCTGTGATGAGAATATTCCCCAATCCACTTCCATCGGCACTTTTCTATAGAATCAACAAGGATGGATCACTGATATGTGTTTTGTGAGTCTTTAAAATTTTAAGACAGGAATTTTTGTTACAGGATATTTGGGCATAAAACTAATGCCTATTCAACAGTGATTGCCAAATAAATGAGGCTGGTGGTAATGATGATGAAAGCTTCAAGTGAGTTTAGAAGCCAGTAGAACCAGGGATTGAATCTAAATCTTAAATTTGAACTGTTTGACATTAGGTAAAGTTCTTATAAGATTTTTACATCTTTGAAAAGATCGAAAACAGTGAAAGAAAAAAACAGGGTAAAGCACTGGGTTGCAGAACTCTTTCTGATTATGAGTGGTAATGTAAGAGTTCCCCCAAATTGTTTTACTCAGAATTGGCTTTCAACAAATAAAAGTTATATCTTCTTGGAAGCAGAATGTTGTGGTAGAATGAGGGCTTCTAATTTCAATTCTAACATCTATGTGACCTTGTATTAAAGTCACTTACTTCTCTGAGCCTTCAATCTCTTATATTAAAAGAGAGAAATAATACTTATACAGGCTTTGTGATCTTAGCTGCATAACTTTGCCATTCTCAATGGCAATTTCTCTAAGCATAAAATGAAAATGATTTTACTAAGTTCAGTATATAACTGTGGCAATCAAATTCATAATTATCAGTATATAATTGTAATTTAAATCATGTTTCTATACTTTTATGATGTATTTGAAAATACAATAATGTATATATGCAATATTTAACTCAACATTAAAAATTTATAAGTTCTTAGTAGATTTCTGTCTCTGTCCCTTTTCTTGTTAGTTTTTATTTTCACAAATGGCACCAATACCTTCTAGAATGAAAAACTAGAGTGTGTTATGACATATACATTTTTTTGAGTTAAATGTTAGGAAAGAAAGTTATGTTGAATTTCAAGAAATCTTCCAAAGCTGCTTCAATTTCCTGGAATTTCAATAATAACGTGTCATGAAAAATACATAAACTTGTCTGCAATCATTTGTATGCCTGCACACAGATCTCTAGATAACATTTAGATAGATGGATTTTGATGTGGAGAGTGAGAGGAGAATTTGAGGAATAAAGCTTGTATAAAGTAATATTTCTATGCTTTCAGACTGGAGGTCTGTCTGCCAGTGGCTGGGATGCTTGTTTCTTTTTAGAACTTTGCTTTATATAAGACTGTCAAATTCAAAGTGAGATTTTCTTCTTCAAACCCTTCTTAGTAATTAAATGAAAAATAATCTTATAAAACAATTAGAACCACCAAACTTGATGTCCTACCTAACCCAAAAGAAATAATTTCACATTGGCTTTCAGAATAAGCATAGCTAAAGATCACTCTGTTTAAAGTATCTTCATTACGGTTAATTTTCTTAGTCCAAACTCAGGGTAATACAGTTGCAATGATGTCACATTTTTACATTACAATAAATTGATGAGTTGCTGAATTTTTTGAGGGGAATAAAACTGAGATATTTGTTCTATATTATACCATAACATGAGGGTTTGTTATAGAATTTTACAATACAACACCAGAAATAAAGTGCCTTAGGCCTTACTTTTAAGTGTTCAGTGAAGAGAATAATTTGTTCTGTGTATGCTATTTTAATTTATAATTGTCCATTATTATTTATGGCCGCTTAATACATCCTCCTAACATCTTCAACAGAGAAGCAAAATGAAAACTTTTTTTTTTGTTTTGAGAAGGAGTCTCGCTTCGTCGCCCAGGCTGGAGTGCAGTGGCGCAATCTCGGCTCACTGCAAGCTCCGCCTCCCGGATTCAGGCCATTCTCCTGTCTCAGCCTCCCAAGTAGCTGGGACTACAGGTGCCCGCCACCACGCCCAGCTAATTTTTTGTATTTTTAGTAGAGATGGGGTTTCACTGTGTTAGCCAGGATGGTCTGGATCTCCAGACCTCGTGATCCGCCTGCCTTGGCCTCCCAAAGTGCTGGGATTACAGGCTTGAGCCACTGCGCCCGGCCTGAAAATGTTTTTAAAGTAGTCTGTTTCAGAAGTTAAATGAGGTTGGTGGACTCAGGTCACAAAGGTTTAATAGTGGTGCTTAATGGCGGTGATAAAGCCGTCATAAATCCTGTAGAAAGGCCTATATAAATGCAAAGTAGTAGTTGCAGTGGTGACAGGAGAAAAACTGAATATACCTTTTACTTTAACTTTTTATGTTTGACTTCTTTGTTCTTGCCTGACTTGACAATGTTACAACATTGCAATATCTGGTTCTTTTTAGTCCTATTGACATCAACACCCCTGTGTATTTATGCTTATATGGCACATGGTTAATAGAAGGTCTGCCACAGCTACTCTGCTATTAACATTGAGATCTTTGGAGATTGTATGGCCACCTTTTAACCCTGAGTTGTTTTTTGTTTGTTTAAAATAATGAAAGTTTTTGGAAGAAAAAATAGGATTGATGTCACTGCTGTTTCAGCCTGTAGTCCACTGTTAGGACTTCAATGTTGTAAAATGCTGAGGATGTAGTTGAGACAGAGAAGGTGTAGACTTTCCATTGGTTGATGGAAAAAGACAGTCTCTAGAAGAATGACCTTAAAAAGCCCAAGATGATTTAAAAAATACTTAACCTCCTAGATCTCAGGTATGAATTTTTGTTTTGTTTTGTTTTTCTAAAACATGAAAGATAGTAGTAGCCGATTTTATGAGTGTACTTATAACCAACTTCAAAGGAACTCATTTTCTTTGCATTTATTAAAATATGACACTGACTTAGGAGGGTGAGGCAGGTTTGCTTGAGGCCAGGAGTTTGGGACCAGCCTGGGCAATGCAGGCAGATGCCAGATCTAAAAGAGAAAAAGAAAAATTAGTTGGGCATGGTGGCACACACATGTAGTCCTAGCTACTCAGGAGGTTGCGGTGGGATAAGCACTTGAGCTTAGGAGTTCCAGGCTGCAGTGACCTATGATCGTGCTACTGCATTCCAGCCTGGTAATCCCAAAAAAATAAAAAAAATAAAAAAGAGACTGAAATAAAGTTTCATCAGTATTTATGTACTCAAGCTGCGTTAATCATCTAACGAAGATAGCATATGGTACAACCATCCCTTTAATTATATAGTTTATTACAATGATTAGCATCCTTTTTATCTGGCCCATTCATACTCTTGTTTAAAACAATTATGGTTCTAATGGAGAAATAACCTCTGATTCTTGTTGCAAGAAATGAGAAGTTCATGAAACGGTGTTGATAATATGTCTAATATATAAAATATTGGCAATTTATACTACTTGATATAAAAGACTAAGTTGTTTTTCTTTGGCTATGAACGTATTGCCACACTCTCCACATTTAAAAACTGCAGATCACAAAGCAATTGACATCCATGTTACTTTCTGAAATAAATCTGATTTTGCATACAAGGTAGAAATTAAAAAGAAGCCAAAGTGGGGAATATACTTCTCAAATGATCAGTACTGCTTCTTTGGTTCCATCTGGGATGATTTTGCTTATTATTGGCTTCAATAAGCACAAGAGATGTGGTGGATACTGAGCAAATCTGAGATCCTAGATATGTCAAAATGAGACTGTTGTATACGATCATTTGTTACCTTGCAAACATAAGGTCAGCAGACATTTCTACATGCCAAGTCAGTCACAATTATGTGTTTTATAACCTCTGACTTTAGCACATTGTGTAGTGAGTGAGGTCACCAAGGATGCTCTAAAACTAAATGTGTGTCCCGGATTACACATGTGGTTTTCAAATTAGTTCTTGCTTTCTCAACTGATAAGGTACTTTTCAGCATACTCTGAGACTCTCAATTTTTATCTTTGGATTGTTGACAACTGCTCACCTAAAACTCATTCAGGGAAAATAATGCCATGCTCTTTCAGGATATTCTTTTATTTTTCCCTTCAGTGTGACTAAAAATGGTTTAGATGATAACAATATATGTCAATAAATCTCTGAGAAGCATCCTTTCTCCAAAGCCATTGTTTGAAGCTACTTATTTTGATACTGTGAGGAAAAAGGCTATAAGTAGCCCATAGGAAAAAGCGGGCAAAAACATGGTGAATCAGAGGCTAAGGCATCCAATGACAAAGAAAAGTATAAAAATACAATATGAAGGAAAGAAGCTGTTGAAGAAACTCATCTACAGCAATGTATTATTTACTGTCATCTCTATTTCCGTATCTTGTAACTATCTGTCCCCAATGCCGAGATTCTCCTTCCAATGGTTCTATTATAGATGGATTTGTCATGGCACTATACTCCTGCAGCTTTCCTCTTATTCATGGAATGGTCACATTTGAACTTTTTTTCTTTTTTGTTAACAAAAAATAAAATTTGACAACAATGCCAGCAAGAATCTTTCTTAAAACTAGGTCTAATCTTATAGAACAAAGTGCTCCAGTTAGAAAACCTGAAATTACCGAAAGCAAATGTGTTCTTTCCTTTCTCTAGCCACCAGAGATTATTCTGTTTTTTTTTTTTCTAAACATTTTGTGGATTTGCCAGGGATTCTTCATATTTTCAACAGAGAAAGATTCTCAGTCATGTATTGATATGGATTGACTGTGTTCCCACCCAAATCTCATCTTGAATTGTACCTCCCGTAATTCCCTTGTGCTATGGGAGGGACCCAGTGGGAGATCACTGAATCATGGGGACGGCTCCCCCATACTGTTCTCGTGTTAGTGAATAAGTGTCACGAGATCCGATGGTTTTATAAGGGGAATTCCCTTTTGCTTGGCTCTCATTCTCTCTTGCCACCACCATGTGAAACGTGCCTTTCACCTTCTGCCATGATTGTGAGGCCACCCCAGCCAAGTGGAACTGTGAGTCCATTAAACCTCTTTCATTTGTAAATTGCCCAGTCTTGAGTATGTCTTTATCAGCAGTGTGAAAATGAACTAATACATCTATTCTATGTGTTTTGTTATAGGAGTCTGAAAAGACTAAATATGAGAAATTAGTGCTGGGAATGGGATGTGGCTATAATAAATACCCCAAAAATGTGGGGATGACATTGTAACTGAGTGATGGATAAAGAATGAAAGAGATTTGAGGTATATACTAGAAAAATTCTACATTGCTGTGAACAGTTATTTAAGGCAATTCTCATGAGCGCTTAGGGGGAAAAGTGGAAATCTGTAGAAAAAGCTTCAATCTTTAAGAATACCTTAATAATTTTGAAGAGTGTTGGTAGAAATATGAATTTAAAAGTTTAGCCATAGGAGGTCTCAGACAGAAATGAGGAAGTTGTCATTGGAAACTGGATCTTTATGATAAAGTGGAAAATAAATTGGTTGAATTATGTCTGTGTCCTAGTGTTTGTGAAAGGTAGAGCTTGAAAACAATGAAACTGTATAGTTAGCTGAGAAAATATCTAAACAAAATGTTAAAGATGAAACTTGTCTTCTGCTATGGTCTGAAGATTTGTGTCCCTCCAAAATTCATGTTCTCATCTAATTCACATTGTGGCGATATTAAAACATGGTGCCTTTAGGAGGTTATTGGGTGTCATTGGCCTCATCCTCATAAATAGAATCAGTGCCCTTATAAAAAATGATTTGAGAGAGGCTTCCTCTACTTCTGCCATGTGAAGATGTAACAAGAAAGAGCTATCTTGAAACAGAACAAACCCACACTAGACACCAAATCTGTGGATGCTTTGGTCTTCTCAGCCTCCAGAACTGTGAGCAACAAACTTCTGCTGTTTATAAATGACCTAGTCTACAGTATGTTGTTATAGCAGCCCAAACTAACTATGGCAACTTCTCCCTGCTGATTATAGTAAAATGTTAGAAGAGGTACATGATTTTAAGATGGAATTGTCAGTTAAAAGGACATCAAAACTTCAAGATTTGGCAAAATTATTAGCCTATCCATAATGTAAAGAATAACACCTGTTCAAGAGAAAACACTAAGGCTATGGCTGAAGGAGTATTTGGTAAGAAGCTTAGTCAGACTTCTCAACAGAAGACAAGAGCTGTTGTTCAATGGAAGAATGCAAAAGTAAAGGGCTCATGCCCGTTGAATCTTGGCATAAACTGCTTGGTACAATTTCACATCAAGGGTTTAGCTCCCCACACTCTCTGGGTGTTTCAGATGCAGCTGTAGCATGGTACAGTGGCTGCCTTTTTGGAGGGCATATGCAGCAAACTTTGGTAGAGTTTGTATAGCACCATCGCCACTTATCACAAACACCTAGAGAACCCTGGGGGCATGGCTGCCTCAACTTATATTTCAAAGGAAAGGAACAATTTCCTGTGAATCAGTGAAGATGGGTCCCCAACAAAGAGCTGCCATGGCACCAGGGCAGCCTGGGACCTTGGGGACTCAACTTTTGCCTGACAAAGCTGTGATAGGAGGACTATTGCCCAATTAAGTTCTCAAGGCAGGACCCTTTCCCCAATGTGTTTAGGCAGGGATCTCTGCCTCAGTGGTCCTGGAAGACACAGCATGGAGCCAAGGATTATTCTTAGCCTTAAGGACTAATGGGGTTTGCTTGATTGGGTTTTGGACTTGTTCAAAACCTATTACTCCTTTGTTTTTTTCTTATTTCTCTCTTTCAGAATGGAAATATCTATCCTATGCTGATTCCACCATTGAATTCTGTTTGATTTCACATCTTCAGAGCTGGAGAGCAATTTGCCTCTGAATGAATCATACCTTGAGTCTCATTCATAGCTAATTTAGACTTTTTAGTTGATGCTGGAATGAATTAAGACTCTCTGGGCTTTGGGGATGTAGTAAATGTATTTTACTTGTGAGAATAACATGAGTTTTGGAGGATGATTATTTCATAAATGTGAAGCTCTTATAATGGGATTAGTGCTGCTATAAAAGAGGTCCTCACCCCTTTTGCCATGTGAAAACACAGCATAAAGACAGCCATCTATGAACCAGGAAACACCATCACTAAACACCAAATCTGTGGGCCTATTAATGTCAGACATCCTAGCCTTGAGAACTGTGAGAAATAAATTTCTGTTGTTTATAAGCCACACAAACTGTAGTATTTTTGTTGTAATGATCTGAGTAGACTCAGACAAATAGTTACTCTGACACTTTGATTCATTTTTACATTTATGGAACTAGATATTGATGTTATTAGCTAGGGATTCTGCACATTTTCAACACAGAGAAAGAATCTTAATTTCACAATTATGTGTTCCACTTCTTTAGATCCATTGACCTTTCAGTGTTCATTTGGGGAAAATGATAAATCTAATAGGAATCCAGCAATAATTTTGAATACATTTGCATTTCATTATATTCATTTGAAAAATATGAGATCCAAAACATATTATTTGCTCTACAGGTAGTCCATGCACATATACATATGGATTCATAAGCCCTTACAGTAGCTTTCACCTTACTCTATGATTCTATGCTTTAGTGATATGAAAATAGCTCACTATTTTTAACTAGTAGATGAAGCCACCTCTTTCTCTCTCCCTGTTTTTCCTCTCTCTCTGTGTCTCTCTCTCATTCTCTTTCTCTCTCTCTCTCTCCATCTCTTACACACACACACACACAGAGCCTCCCATATCTTTGGTTGGCTATTCCTACTAATATTTCAGGTCGCAACTTCAGATACGTTTCTGCAGGAATTCTTTTCTCCATGACTGAACTTTGTACCTCCTCTAAGCAATGTTTGGGGCAAACTGTGTTTGTATCTGCTTTTTACCAAAAGATAAGCAAACCAATGTTAAAACTTTATCTACACAAATTGTATTAAGTGTTTATAATGTGTATTAAGTGAAGTAATGAATGAATCAGCTTTTCTTGTCAACTGCCAAAATCCATAGGCTCTGAGCTATTGCGATAACATAATAAATGTACTTCTAACTTGAATTTGACAAAAGGGACCTCTCCTTTTCCCATATTCCTAATTTTCAAGCTATCCATAAAAATAATTTTAAATATCTGTCATCTTGCACATCTACGTGTTTCCAATATCTTCCTTCCAAATACTGTTTTTCTTTTTTGTAACTTATATTTTGTAGTAAAAATTGACAGTATAGCACATCTTCTTCCCTTTTTCAGCAATAGTAATGAGTGTTTGCTAAGTTATTAATGCACGAGAGTGTATTACACAGTCATGGAAATATTAAGTTAACAGTATCGCCAAGCACCACACTTTAACCCACTGAGCTTACCTAAAATCCAGAAATTAGCATATAGAGTTTATTTTATATATTATATTTAAATTGATTCTAGAGGAAAGTGTATTCACTTATTCATCTGAATGTAAATAACAACCAATCACAAAAACTTTTAAATAAAGAAGCCAGAGAAATCTGGCAAAATAATGTTTTCATTCTTCTGTTGCTTATTTTATTTTTTACATATTTCCCAGACTAAGTTAATGTTGTAACGGTCCATTAGTTTTCTTCACCTTCTTTAATATTTTCTTGGAAGAAATAATAAAACACAAGCACCCTACAAAGTTTATTATATATGGCTCATTTCCTAATATATTATATTAGCTCTAATATATCATCAAAGCAACTGCTTTGTTGAATTTATATTTTTGAAGTTGTTGTTCAAAAGGTAACGATTTTGCTAGGGAAATATCCATATTTTCCCCATGCAAAGTAATGATTTTCTAATAAACTGAGCATGGTGCATGGGCCTGTAGTCCCAGCTACTCCCAAGGCTGAGGCAGGAGGATGGCTTGGGTCTGGGATTTGAGTCCAGCGTTGAGCAACATAGTGAGATCCTGTTACAAAAATAATAATAATGATGATTTTCTAGAGGAAAACTTCACCAAAATCTTCATATATGTACTATAGAATATATTCTATATGTTGAAATCTTCCATCAAAACAATTTCAAATTTAATTTTCATTAAGGTCCAAATCTTGACATTGAACATATTAATTATGGTGTAATTAAATGTCTACAAAGAAAATTAAAAATACATTATTAAATTTATCTGTGCTCTGATTAAACTTCTGCAAAGGGACTAATCAAGTTTAAAAATAAGCTTAAGCTTGCCACATATATTTTTACCCTAATGTTCAGAAAGTTCAAATGTTCAGAAATGTTCAAATATCTTTCAGAAAGATATTTGGAAACTAATGGAACTAAATTTTATTTCAATTACTTATTACTTTATCCATGCTATGATTATAAATGAGTTCAAAATATGTAGATTTGAAAAAGATTACCCAAGTGGTAAAGAAAGTCAACATTTCTTTTTCCTCAAGAATACAAGCCCAGCTCCTACTAATAAGACTCAAAATTGTATCAAATATTCAACATGTATGCTAAAGTGATTGGTATGAAGTGTAGTCTTATTGTGTTTATTTATATTGAAAAAATACACAGTTTTCTGGATATGAAGTTAGTTATTTTCATGGAGTGTTCCTTTTCTCAAAAGACTTTGTCCACCCAAAAATCCTCAAATGTTTTAAAATTGATAAATAAAATCTCACTTGAATTCTAACTAGCTAATGTTACAACTTGTTGCATGCTTTATAATATAATATAATTCTTTGATTTTATTTTGTAGATCCATTTGAATATCTCTTAAACAATGTGAATTTTAAGATAATGATTTTTAGACACTGAAATGTCTTATGCCTGGCACGGTGGCTCATGTCTGCAATCCTAGCACATTGGGAGGCCAAAGCAGGCTGATCACTTAAAATTAGGAGTTCGAAGCCAGCCTGACCAACATGATGAAACCCCATCTCTACGAGAAATACAAAAATTAGCCGGTGTGGTGGTGTACTCCTGTAGTCCCAACTACTGGGGAGGCTGAGGCACGAGAATTGCTTCAACTTGGGAGGCAGAGGTTGCAGTGAGCCAAGATCACTCCACTGCACTCCAGCCTGGACAACAGAGCAAACTCTGTCTCAAAAAAAAAAAAGTCCTAGAAAGGCAGATTTAGTGACATTCGAAATGCCCATGTATTTCATTCTAATTTTATTATAGCATGTTAATTAACTTCAAACGTTTTAATTCCAGGGACATTTTGTTTTGCATGCTTTGACCCAACGTGGCCATCCAGTTAGCAAGTAAATTAAACTGATGGCAGAAATCTTGTATGTGATGCTTAGGCAAAAACAACCTAGGTAAGTATTTATAGTGGGAAGGACTGAAAGAATATTTGAGCTTAGAACTCTTACATTTTAATATGCTCCCTGCTGTAAATAAGAAAATTAATATATCTTTGAATATTTCTAACCTCACTTTCTTGAGACTCCATCTGCCAATTCAACTTAAATTTCTTGGATCAATAATTGTAGATACTGAAACAAAACTGATTTTTTATTTTCTGTTTATACACTCCTGTAGGTATCTCTTTTTCATTACTTTTAATGTGGAAGAAAACAAATTAGCAAGGAGAGTCCAATTACTATAAATTTATACTTTTATATTTTAGCTGAGATGTGAAATATATTAATGTGATTTTTTAAAAAGACACTTTCAAAGAAAAATATTTGCTGACCATATCTGTCACTGAATAAGAAAATTCATATTTTATACAAAAAAGATAAATTTATTATCATCATTTATGATATAGTATTCCAAATGTGTACAAATATATGCATAATAAGACACACAATCACATACTAACTCCTAAATTTTTCCTCACATCATAATTTTTTTTGGTCACATTTACTTTGCAACTATTTTTTTTTTTTTTTGAGATGGAGTTTTGCTCTTGTTGCCCAGGCTGGAGTGCAATGTCACGATCTCAGCTCACCGCAACCTCTGCCTCCTGGGTTCAAGTGATTCTCCTGCCTCAGCCTCCCTGGTATCTGGGATTACAGGGATGCACCACCACACCCGACTAATTTTGTATTTTTAGTAGAGACTGGGTTTCTCTATGTTGGTCATGCTGGTCTCAAACTCTGGACCTCAGGTGATCCACCCTCCTCTGCCTCCCAAAGTGCTGGGATTGCAGGCGTGAGCCACCACGCCCAGCGGAACACTTTGTTAAAGAAATAAAACAACACAGATCAACTTGAGCCTATTCCTCTGTTTATTTTTCTCCAATTTCATTTGCCTCTGTTCTTTCCTCCATTTCTCCTAATAGGTACTAACAATTATGAATTTGGTCGTCTTCCCCCCAGTGATAATTGATTTACATGTGTAAGTAACATTTAATATTGTCTTACATGTTTTTGAACTTTTACAAATGATCTCCATTTGATTATATTATTGAGCTACTTTCCTGTTTGTGCAAATTTAACTTCTGAAATCTGGTTTATTCCTGTTGATATATGTATCATTTTAATTGTCATAAAATATTAAAATTGCAAATAATTAAAATTCATTTTAATTGTCATAAAATATTCTATTTTACAAGTATGCCATAGTTTTGGATCTCTTGTGTGGTAAGATATTTAGGTTGTTTACAAATATTACAAAAAACATTTCAATAAACATTGTGTACATGTCTTCTCATGCACACGTGAGAGAATTATTGGGTGTAGACTAAGAGCACACTCAAAACTTCTGAATATGGCCAAATTGCTCCATAAAGTGATTTTACCAGTTGCAATCCCACTAGGGTGCATAAAAGCAGGCAATTTGCTGAATGTGTAACGATGTCTTCTTGTAGTTTTAATTTTCATTTTTCTCATTACCAATGTGCTTGAGTATATTTTTACATACTTACTGACTAGTTTTTTCTCTTTGTAAACTGCTCATTTTTCCTAATTATTTGCTTTCCTTCTTTGTAGGTTTTTTCTCTCTCTCTTTCAAAAATCAAAATACATAGTATAACAAAAAATATTTTTGTTTTTGTTGTGTGAATTTACATAGAGAAAAAAATCTTACTTAATAGTTTTTCAACCTGATGTTTTTTAAGAGAATCAATTGTGACTATTTTATTTTTTAAAAAAATACAATCTAAAGAAAAAATTCAAAGCATGCATCAGTTTTTCCACTAAAGATGCTGATGAGATTTAGAGCTGTTCCAGACACATATAAAAGTTAAAGAAACAATCATATTCTATGCAATTATTTGAACACCCAAAGTTGTAAGCTACAAGTATCTACAATATTCTTAAAAAGTTATATATAAATTATTTAATAGTAAAAAAATAAGTTGGACACAGAGAAAGAAAGCTGAGAAGGTGACATTTAAGGCCTGTCACTGACATAGGTTTTAAAATAATTAAAAGATTTAGTTTGAAAGAAAGTAATGGGGTGGGCATTTCAGGCAAGCAAACTGCTGAAATAAAAGCTCAGATGTAAGATGCCCCATGTGTAGGGGCAGTGAGGAGCATGCAATTAATGAGACTAAGCATTTAGATTTAAGAAGTTGGTTATTGAAGTCAAACCAATGTATGCATTTAATAACGTAGAATCTCAGTATAAAGTCACGATGCTATCCATTCCTATAAGATAAAAATTGAGAGTCCTTTATGTGGTACGCAAGGTCCTTCAAATTCTCACTTCTATCCAAATTTATTTTCAGATTCATCTTCTACAATTTCTTCATCCATAGTCTACTTGCTAGCCACAGAAGCCTTATGAATTTTCTCGAATTCATTGTTTCTGAGATAATTTTCATTACACCACCCACAGGCCCTCATCCCTATCCATACTGCAGTTTTTCTAATTATTATCACCTCTGTGAATCCTTGGACAATTCTTTCTCATCTTGCCATCTATGCAATTTTCACAAGTTCATTACCTTTTTTTTTTTAGCCTTATACATGTATGTTTATCAGTATTTCCCCTCTCCCCAGTGTATTTGTTCTTTTTTTCCCTAAGTATCTTTCCTCTGTCCTCAGGAGTTCTTCGAAAACAAGATTTATGTCTTTGTTTCTGAAAGTATTCCCCATTCTTGCAGCACAGCAACTGCAGCAGAGTATTTGCTCAGTGATCGTTTCTAACCGGAAGACCATAGAGGTCTAAGACCGTCTACAACATAGGAATAAGACACATGTGATGGCAAATCAGCTGTAGACGATTCGTCCTATATCGGTTACTCTGCCTTCTCTGAACTCCACACCTCAGGCTTATAGACTTTTGCTCAGTGACTGTTTATAACTGGAGGACTGTAGAGGTCTAAGACCATCTACAAAGTAGGAATAAGGCACATGGGATGGCAAATCAGCTGTGGATGATTCCTCGTATTTGGTTACTCTGCCTTTTCTGAATTCCACATCTCAGGCTTATAGATTATTGGAGAAGACATCAGGACAAATGAAGCACAGGCAATTATCTATAAATGAGTCAGCTGCGAGGTCTGAAAATAATATCCAACAAATATGCATGAAATTGGGAAATTACTAAGGGAAACAATCAGATCCTCACAGTGGAGGTTTGTGTTTTGCGTTTGGAATATGTGAAAGTAGTCTTTAATAGGAAGAGACCAGAGAGAAAGGAATCAAAATAGATGTGCTGAGTAACAGTAATGGAAAAGTTATTCTTGTATCCTGAAAGATGTTTGAATTTTTCATGAGACCTGTTGAAATGCTCTCCTGGTCTTTTATTCCTTTGTATTTGGCAATAAATAATATTTCACTTAGAATACTATTTTATCACCTGTGCTAACCAGAATGATTTGGCCACTTTCACCTTCAGTTTGAAAGAACGCAGATAATATGAATAAACAAACCAAATGATGTAGAAAAGAAAAAATAATCGTATCTTCTGAGAACAGAAACCAGATCTAAAATTTTTGTAAGATTTAATAATCAAAATGAGCCCGTTGTAATACCCTCCTGCCTTGTTAAAATAGTCACAATAAAGATTATCTGGCTATTTTATTAATTTTGAAAAGCATAAAATAATTTTGTAGAATATTATTTATTAATTTCCTCTTCTCTCAACTAGAAACTGGATATTATAAATTAGGTTTGAAATATTTGCACATGTCCTCTTCAAGGATTTGATCATTTAAGATCAAAGCCAAGAGTAAGTCTGAAACTTTGAAAGGAATGCAATTATTTTCTCACAGCTGTTTGCTATTTCACACCTGCAAAAACAATAATATTTCAGCAAAAATATTTTTAAAGTAAAGAAAGAATTTAACTTGTGATTGAGGGCACATGTTGGTAAGGCTAAGCTACTTTTGTTAGCTGGTGAAACTAATCTCTCCCTTTCTTGGATCATGAAGGGTCTCTACAGATGGTTAGGAATTTCTTTATCTTGATGTTTTGTTTGCTTGCTTTAATCAAGGTTGCCATAAGAAGGAAACAGTTCTTTGGATAGAATTACTGATAAGACTTTGGTAAAATGACACAACTTTGGCAAATGATTAAGACATACATTCAGTTAGACAACTAAATAATGTGGTGCCTCTGTCTACTTTGTTTTCTTACTAAAGATTAATGTTACTCTTGGTTGGATGTGATGGCTCATGCCAGTAATCTCAGCACTTTGGGAGGCTGAGGCAGGTGAATCACATGAGGTCAGAAGTTCGAGACCAGCCTAGCCAACATGGTGAAATCCCATCTCTACTAAAAATACAAAAATTAGCTGCGCATGGTGATGGGCACCTGTAATCCCAGCAATTCAGGAGGTCAAGGCAGGAGAATACTTTGAACTCGGGAAGCAGAGGCTGCAGTGAGCTGAGATCATGTCATTGTACTCCAGCCTGGGTGACAAGAGTGAAACTCTGTCTCAAAAAACAAACACACACCCACGCACACACATACACACACACACACAGATTAATATCACTCTCTAATTGCATGTATCTTTGGAGTCAGATTTCACATTTGGTTCCTGATGTTTTTTATTTGTTTTGTCCTGGTTTACTCCATCTTCTGTTGCCTTGTTCTACATGATTGCACCTTAATTCTTGTTTTAGTCTTTGTATTGGTTGCATGAATATCTCCTTTCATTTGTATCTTGCTTCTTATTGAGAAATAGTTACATTACCCTTTATTTCAGAAACAAGCAAATATACAACAAACAGGCAAATAATCAAACAAATAAAAATCCCAAACAAATGTGTGTTAGTTATTGTTTAGGCTGGGCTTTTACGCTCTCTCGCTTTCTCTATCTATTGATTGATATTTTGCCAGCTCAAAAGGAGGCCAAATTGTAGAGTGGTTAGTCCTTCGCTTTATAAACACTGCATTGATTGCTTTTGTATTGGCTAATTCAAAGTTGGAAATAAATTTTAATGGCATACTGATATTTTATTAAGAAAAAGAGACCTTCATGGAGTAGTTCCCATTGGAAGATTGATCCCTAATATTCATTCTTCATTTGCCATATTTATTTTTAATCTCTCACTTGGTCAGGGAATGACTACTGGATTAAGCAGTTAAAAGTGAAAGTGAAAGCCCAGGAACTGGTGTGGCACTTGGGACATAAAATCTAGTCCCAGGGGAGACAGTTGAGATTATCTTTGAGAAAACTCTGGCAAAATTTTGGAGTGTGTTTTGTTGCTTTCTGTGTGTGATGGATCCAGCAGAGAGTGCAATGATAGTCAATACAGGTACATGTGTAGATACAGGATCGATCTAATGGTTTGCACACAGATAATCTTCTGTCACACAAATTTGGGTTATGTATAAAATATGTAATGTATTCTCCGCCTTCCACTGAGTAAACCTCTACTGAACTTTTTCCTTTTGGAAATCTTATTTCATCTATGAGGAAATTACTTCTTGTTTCAATCTCCTGTCTTTAGCTGATTTGCTGTGATACCATATCATGCTTTCCGTGGGAGAAATTCTTTGTTAGAAACCTGGGCTGAACGATGCTTATGGCATATGCTTTCATATTGAAGAGATACTTCAGCACCTGCAAAGCTTCTCTATGTGTGTGGCAAGCAGGATTACCCACAGGTAATAGGATGTTACAATGGCTCTTTCCTGTCTCAAGTTCAACTGTACAACAGCAAACATTAGAACGGAGTGTAGGCGCCGGGCGCGGTGGCTCACGCCTGTAATCCCAGCACTTTGGGAGGCCGAGACGGGCGGATCACGAGGTCAGGAGATCGAGATGATCCTGGCTAACACGGTAAAACCCCGTCTCTACTAAAAATACAAAAAAAAATTAGCCGGGCGCAGTGACAGGCGCCTGTAGTCCCAGCTACGCCGGAGGCTGGGGCAGGAGAATGGCATGAACCCGGGAGGCGGAGCTTGCCGTGAGTGGAGATCGCGCCACTGCACTCCAGCCTGGGCGACACAGCAAGACTGTGCCTAAAAAAAAAAAAAAAAAAGGACTGGGTGTGGGAAAAATGTTCCCATGTAGATTTAAGAGGAAATGGTTTAAGAAACTTTAGCTAGCTTAGGGTTCTGTAAGAGGAGTGCCTGGAATATGGAGGAGATTTATTGGCAGAGAGGAGTCTCAGAGTGACATGGAAGAATGGTGCTACCTTCTCACCTCAGCCTGAGGAGGTGATAGGCAATGGAACTACTTGGACACTTTGACCTGCCTGCTGCAATTGGGAGAGATGAAAAATTTGTGCTTGATAAAAGTAACATGGCTGAAGCAGAATGTAAACCAGAGAATGATTTGATTCACAAAATTTATAGGACTGGCTTTAGCAGCAGAAGAAAGGAGTGTGGTCACATCTTAAGAGTCCATCTCTATTAAGTTATCTAGGTAACAGATGAGCAGATGAGTAAGTGTTTTGCATGGGCCTAATTTGAAACCAGAAAGAGAGAGAAGAAAGAGATAACTTGGCTTTTATTTCCTAGGACTCCAGAGGGACAAGGAGTCTTCTCTTGAAAGAGTCTGTGTATAAATTGCTGAACACACAGAAGGTATAGAAGGATTTGTAAATGACCACCAGGACGGAAGTGCAACCTTCCTGGTCGAGAGAGTTTCGGAAAGAATTGTCCAGTAGGCTCTGCCCAGAAGAAAATGTAGCTTTATTCATCTGTCAAGTACAGAAAGGGTCAAACTATTCAGATAAGCAACAACTGTCCGAAAATTATAGCACCTTCTTCTTCCACTGACTTGGAGATGAGAGTCAACAAAATGATAGCAAAAAAACCACTGAGGAAACAGTGAAAGAGAAAAGATATAAAGAATGGCCATTTCTTCCTTCTAGGTGGAACAAACTTGAAAAAGGTCTCTTTTTCCAAGACGAAAATTTTTAACTGGAAGTTAGATTCTGCGTTTTAACTTATATTTGGCATTGTTCATTCTAATTTCACAATTGAAGTTGTGTGAAATGTAAATTATCATAGGACCTCTTTTTCCTAAGGATAAAGGAAAAACCATAGGTATGCCAAAATTTTTATCCAGGGGCAGATGAAAATTATTCACATTGAAAAAAAATGTTAATGAGCTGGAATGAGGGTGCGGACAATACACAAGTAAAATTGTGTTTTGTTGACTTTGCAAGTTGTATGTGTTTTTGACTTAATTTTGCTTTACTGGAATTTTTTTAACCTTTTCCTTTTAGTTTTAGGGTTAATAAAATATATATTCAGTTAGAAAAGCTGAGTAAAGATTTTATTAAGTTTGTTGGTTCCTAAAATTTATTTTTACATTATTACTTCAGGTGATTTGGAAGTTCTCCATTGCTACTATGACTCTCCAGTTTTCCAACTTTATGTTTTCCATTTTGTATCTTACAAAACTATAGAGGTTACATATGCCGTCACCATCCTGGACTCATTTTGACATTCAAAATAACCCTGTATATTTGCAAGACAAACATCATTGTATCTATTTTAGAAAAAGGCAGACCAACATTTACAGGAGTAAAATAATTGCTAAAATTTATACTGTTAATAAATGGCAGGGCCAAGATTACAAGTCAGTCTTCTGATTACAGTTTCACAATTTCAGAATCTATATTTCAGTATTCATATAAGTCTTATATGTTTACAGATGATAACACTCCATAACAGATAACAATTTCTGAACATTTCTCTTTTTTTTTTTTTTGAGATGGAGTCTCGTTCTGTTGCCCAGGCTGGAGTGCAGTGGCAAGATCTCAGCTCACTGCAACTTTCACCTCCTGGTTTCAAGTCATTCTCTTGCCTCAGATTCCCGAGTAGCTGGGATTATAGGTGTAAGCCACCACACCTGGCTAATTTTTGTGTTTTTAGTAGAGACGGGTTTCACCATGTTGGCTCAGGCTGGTCTTGAACTTCTGACCTCAGGTGATCTGCCTACCTTGGCCTCCCAAATTTCTGGGATTACAGGCGTGAGCCAACAAGCCCAGCCTGAGCATTTCTTATGTAACAGACACTTTAGTAGTGCTGTTTATTATCATTCTTGCTTTTAGTAACAGTTCTATGAGGTAGGGATAACTGCATCATTTTGTAGATGAGAAAACTGAGACTTTGATAGATGTAGGGATTTAACCAAGATCATACACTAGACAATGATTAGCACTGAGAAAACTTAAACCATATCAGCCTAACTTTAGACCTGAATAATTAACTACTGCACTCCCATACTTTTTGAAATGAATACATCTTAGTAAGTATATGTACATTAGTTTGTTCTCATCCTGCTAATAAAGATATACCCGAGACCAGGTAACTTATATAAAGAAAAGAGGTCTAGTTGACTCACAATTCCACATGGCTGGGGAAGCCTGAGGAAACTTAACAATCATGGCCGGAGGCAACTCTTCACAGGGCCGCAGGAGAGAGAATGAGTGCCGAGCCAAGGGGGATGTGCCTCATAAAACCATCAGACCTCCTGAGAACTCACTCACTATCATGAGAACAGCATGGCAGAAACCGCCCCCATGATTCAGTTATTTCCACCTGACCCTGCCCTTGACAAGGCGGGATTATTACCATTTAAGGTGAGATTTGGTGGGAACACAGAGCCAAACCATGTCAATGTGGTTTTTCACATATTGCTGAATTTTATATTATGGAAATCTAAAGTGTATATAATTCTAAGCAAGCTGCTGCTACTAAACTACTGCTTTTTTTTTAAAGAGGTGGAAAGAACACTCGACCTGAATTTAAAACATTAAGTTGCAATGTCTGCCTTGTTTTTAGACAATTATGATATAAAGCATGTTGCAAAATTCCTCAGATTTGTTTTCCTCTATATCTATTATACAGAAACTATACTTAAGCTCACTATACAACTTTAAAATGTTATGCATAAGTTCACATAGTAAGCATGGATTAATTACTGAGGAAAAGAAGTGTGTCTCTCTCTGTGGGTGTTTATATATATATACACAGTCCTCTACATTTATATATATATATATATATATAGATGCCATTAGTTCCTGTAGTAATAATGAGGCAGCCATTTATTTCTCATTATCAAGGTTGATGATTAGCTGGCATGCACAATAGCACAATACCGCTGTACCATTTAAAACATATTTTCTATGTATACTTGCCTCTAATAATCTCCAATCACAGAGTTCCATGTATGTCAAAAGCAGTAGTATATTAGCACATCAGACTTAAAAAGGAGTTAAATGTTCAATTGGAATAATATCTTACGTGTTGACATTCATTTTAACATGCTAAATGTTATAGAGCCAACACTTGCATAGACTAAGCATCAGCAGTCTTAATCTATTATTTTTACACCAAATTCTGACTGTGATATTCCAGTCAATGAATGATCATTTTGAGTCATCAAATGGTACTGCTACCTGCTAGCTATCTTTGTACAGCAGCATTTGTGAAATTATTTAAATATTCGATTGCATTTTATGTTATTACTTATCAAATGAGTGGAAATGGAAAACTGATACATCAACTTAATTCATTTG
Source organism: Colobus angolensis palliatus (assembly GCF_000951035.1). Taxonomy (NCBI): domain Eukaryota; kingdom Metazoa; phylum Chordata; class Mammalia; order Primates; family Cercopithecidae; genus Colobus; species Colobus angolensis. The sequence goes on along the minus strand of NW_012115544.1, from coordinate 2,637,719 downwards.
AGGCAAAATTATAAATTATTATCATGCTTCAGGCGACAAATCTTAAAATTCCTTGTATTCACTGTTCTTAAATTAGTTGGTGTTTCATAGTGAAAGAAAATAATAAAGGAAGTTCATGCATAAAATAATAGAAACCTTTGAGGAATGCATTGTTTAAAAGTTAAGATATATATAGGACATTTATTATATTGTATTTTATAAATTTTACTATATCACTCATTGTAAGATGAACTATCAATTAAAAAGTACCTAACAAAAAATATACACTCCTGTATTCAAAGTAGAAAAATCTATTCAAAATGTACACTGATTTTAGAAATGCTGAAATGTGGTTTTAGAATCGGATAAGTACCTAATTATTTTTAATTTCAAAAAGTGGTTTTTCTAGCTTTCTTATATTTGATTCTGATATGCATTTAGAATTATATTATTTATAAAAGTTATGATAAAATTTAGATCTATTTTCTTAATACATAAAAGCTCATTCAATAGTGAGTAATGCTTGTTAATAACAAAATAATGGTATAATAGATATACTTTGTTTGCTTTTTTGTTTGCAGATCATCATAATAAAGATGTGATGTTTTTGTAACATATTTTGACCGTCAGATCACATTTTTGTGTTTAACTTGAGTGAAGTGGAGACTAATAGGTAAGAATAATTTTCTATATGTCAATTTAGAGACTTTTGTAGAGGGCCTCTCCAAATGAAACCTGTATTCTTTATAATATTTAACATCAGTTTTAAATTAAATTAATATATATGTGTTCATCAAACAAGAATCAATAGTGGTAGATGTGCTGTGGGCTCTTCTTTTGTATACTAATAATTATTCCTTTGCATCTTTACTTTCATCTTTTTTCTCTTGCTTATCAAGATTGCTTCACTACCTATTAGTGGCTAGAAATTCTAGCAGCATATTTTGCAAAAAATACCTCAGTTATAAAAAAAAGGTGTAAAATTTTATGGATCAGACTATTTGTCAAAATCGTGATTGTTTATATTTGCTAAGGAGTTGACTTGAAGATGACTCTTATTTTTTCCTCTGTGAATTTTTCCTAAATATTAACACTAATGATTGTTTTTAAAGATGCAAAGATGAAAAAGTAGTCATTTGTGGTATTACGTTTCTGATTGGTTAAGTAGATGATTGATTAACAGATGACTTTTCCACACCTAATTCAATTAATACTTTAAGTAGATGATTATATAGAGAAAAGTTAATTTTATTTCAATATGAAGAATAGAAATGCAATTGTGAGGAGTGATAAGATTTGGCAAGAAACATAAATTTTTGCCATCTAGAGTGTTTTCTTAGGTGTAACTCCCCAACACACAGTTGGGTCTGGAATTGAAATGAGGCTTAGAATTGATATATCATTTTCAGGGTCATCAACATTCATGAAAGAAAGTACCTCAGTGTTATTTGTGAAATGATCAAGTTGCATATACAGGAGAAGAATAAAGGAATATGGTGAGATCCATGGGAAACTTCTATTATTTTCCTATTTTCTACACCTAATTCAATTACTTCAGTTTTGGCCCAACCATCTCCTGAATTAACTGTATACTTTCCACTTTGTCTTTCTGCATCTTGTCATTCTCTCCTCTAATTCATTTTCCACATGACCTCTGTATTGACATATTAAAAGTAGATCACTTTTCATTTGATAAACCTAAATAAATCTTTGTTTCCTTTTTGTTCACAGAAGAAAGCTCACTCATCCTAGTACTTGGTATGATCTTTCATTGTTTGGCTGAAAGTTGCATTGGCTACGATTCCAGATATAACCATAGAATCTGAATTAAAATTAATTTCTCTCTTATTCTCTCATAATTGTTTATTACCATTCTCTTATAGCTCTTTTAAAATCTTAATTGCATGGCTATGCAGATGTCTGATCGCTGGGGAATAAATCATGAAGGGAAGAAATCGATTCTAAGTCATCAACTAATATAGACTTTTCTTATAATAGATACTCATTTATTTAATTTTTGGTTTAATTTAATAAAAATTATATAACTTTGGATGTTTGGTACTTGGTGGTTCTCAAACAACAAAATTTCAATTTTAAAAAAGTAGTCTGATTGTCTAGAAATATCTTATTTGCCTTCACTATCTGTCCCACAGTTGTAGATTTCCACTTTTCTTCATTATTTTATCATAAATCAAAGGTAGCTCTTTAGCTTGATATTTTATGTACTTTATTAGGTCTCTGTATAAATTTGGAGCATAGAAACATAATATTTATATCTTGTGCTTGTAGTTATGTATTACTATACACAATTAAATGTTTATTTTCATGTTTCATAATTATTTCTCTTGACTTGCTTGGGAAGCACTGTATGTGAATAAGCCAAACCTAAAAAAAGCAAAACCTTCTCCAACCCTGGGTACATGAGTAGCTTTCTACCTTCATAAAATAAATCTGTGAATTTTAGTTTCAAAAACTATATCCATGGTAAACAAATAATTAGATTGAATGTAAGCAAAATACAGTTACTTATAGTTTACTTTCGTTTTTCTTTTGGATTTTGATTTCTTAAGAATAATGGAATTTGACTGATCATTATTTTTTTCCTAGAATGTATTTGCCACCACATATTTGCTCAAGTAAATCACACTCCCATCTTTATTTATTTATTTGTAACAAAAACATGCCAGGGAATAGGCTGACAAAATATGCATTATTATTATATTTTTATACTAACAAGCACTAGGGAGCCATAAACTATGACTTTTCTTGTTTCTGATGTCAGTTGTCCTATACCTGACAGTATCTGAAAACATACACATTTGTGATTCAAATTATAAAAATAGAGTGAAAGATGAAGGAAAATGGGTGGGAGAAAACAAGGATGAAACAGCCATTTGATAGTCAATAAGATTAAAACTTTTATTTCTGTTGTATGTAGGTATTTATTTATTGAAGAATAAAACATGTATCTACTTGAATAAGCAGCATACAAGGAGAGAGAATAAAATATAGGATTTGCCACTTCACTTCTCTTTCCATTCTTAAAAATATAGGATTTTATAAATTCCATATGCAGTTGTGTTTTTAGACTTTTATAATACATGCAAAATAAAGGTTTTTTTGAAGTTTTGTTAAAGGGAATTAAGAGTTCTATACACAATAGCCTAGGTCATTTAATCACAAACCATATTTTATATTGATTATGTAATGTCAGAATTATTCCATTTTTTAGGGAAATCAGAGCTATTCTTACACATCTTATTACTGTATGTTTTCATATGATCAGCACCACCCATCACCACATTCAATAAGCAACATGGGGATAGTGAATCAGAAATAATTATGTTCTGTTTTCTTCTGAAATTCTACCCATGAATCAGTTAATTTATATGGAGATCTAGTAAGCTCACCATGCCATTTGTACTTCTTAATCCTTCTTTTATTAGCTATACTTATGAGAATATTACAACATTATTTTCCTACAAGCCTCAAGGCTCAACTAATTTGTATAGTCAAAAATATTTTCAAGTGGCCTTCCTTTCTGACTAAAGAATTATTCATACTCTGTCTCAGTTTGACTGAACATATCTCAAGATTTAAATGTGTACACTTTATTCTGTGGGTAAGAATAAGCACTGAGGAAAGCAAGGTCTTTACAGGTCTTGAAATTTGTTGTATATATCAGTGGTTCTTGGTCTTTATCCATCAATGCTCTGGCTACCTCCTCTCAAATGCTGGAGTAATTTGCTGTAGTCATTTATTAACATTATTTTTAAAAAGACAAGGAAGAGATTGTGTCTTCTAAACTCTGAAATTCTGGCAATTAATCTAACAGCTGTGGAAGATTTCTAGCCTTACATAGCAACAATAAAAAGAGTATTTGGAAAGCAAAACTATGCCCACTGATTATTAATTTATGTCTCCCACCTCCCCCCGGAACACAGTAAGCCTCTAACATTGAAATTCCATTTCCATTGACATTTCTGAGATGTTAAAATTACAGAGTTTAGTTATTCCAGCTTTTCTCTTTGTGTTCCAATTTTATAAAAACCTCAAAGTTTAAATGAGCACTTAAAACACCATTTTATTCTCTGGTTGAATTCTTTATTATGTAGGTTTAAAGAAATTTAAATTTTGAATCTCAGTAAAATAACAGAGGCATATGCATTAAAGAAGTATAAATTAAGAAGTTGGATATTCAGCAAGGGTCTATGGCAGTATGCCAAGTTAGTCCTGCAGATTTCAGGGGAACAGTCCAGACTGGGACATGGCTAGCTAGTGAGCTCAAGAAAGGGGTTGCTGTGACCAGAGAAATAGTGCCAAAGATAGAATAGTAAATGAGTTCAAAAAGGTAACTGAAACCCAGCTTTTGTTAGCATTTAGAACATCATAAGATAATTTGGCTTAATATATCAAACAAAGATGTTGAACGGTTTTGTGCAGATATATGATGTGCTAAATTAGATTCTAGCACCATCACTATAGATTCTGAACACTATGATGAGTCTAGACTGTAAACTGATTAGGATATTGCTTTAAGTCATAACAATAATCCAAGTAAGAGATGATGGTGGCTTTTAAGTAATAGAGATGAGAAAAAATGATTTGATTCGGATTATTTTTGAAAATTTTTTTTTGATAGATTTGATGTGGTTATGAAAGAAGGAGAGGTATTAGAGACGATTCAAGAATGTTGGCTTAGTCAAATAGAAGAATGACATTGCCATTTGTGTCATGGAAAGACTTTGACAGCAGTTGCATCTGGTAAAGGTGAGAAGTTCAGTTTTGAAGATGTCAAGTGTAATTTGCTTATTAGTTATCTAGGAGTTTCTGTGTGTGTGTGTGTGTGTGTGTGTACATGTATTTGCATCTGTTTCCTGGCATTTAAATATATATGGCCAGAACTCAGATAAGTCTATATTGGGATTATACATTTGAAAGTTGTCTACATATAAATGGTATTCAAAGCCCTAACACTGAATCAGATTACCCGATGAGTTAGTATATGTAGAAAAGAGGCAAAGAAAAGGAGGAAGAAAGAGGGAGAGAGGCTTGAAGTGGCTGGTGATGTCAGAGGAAAAGAGGACAGGAGTATGGTCAGCAGAAACCAAGGTCAGTCAAGTCTAGGAGGTGGTTAAAGAAGGAGGGAGTAATCTACTGGGTGAAATAATGTTTATACATCAAGTAGATTACTGACAGAAAACAGATGGTTAGAATTAGCAATATTGATAGTCCCTGATGATTTGTAAAAGAATCAGGAAGTGTGGCTGATGGAAGCTGTTACAATAGTCTCAAAAGAGAATGGGAAAATAATAATCTAATAGGAAATGGAGAGTGTAACACTTAAGAAGTTACCATAAACAGGAAGGAGAAAGTGAAGTCAAGAGAAGCCTCTCTTCTTCTTTTTCTTTTTCATTTATAAAGTGAATATGAAGTTTTTAATTCATAAGAATTACTAGTACAGAGGGGAGATATTGAAACAGACCAAAGACACATGAATCTTTGGAGCAATGTTCTTAAATTGGTACGGTAGAAGGGGATCTAGAGGAAAGGAAAATCTTAAGAACACAGGGTTCATTCATATCAATAGGAGGATGATCAGAATTATGTGGGCACCACTTCTGGAAGTAGGTCTGTAAGGTGGTGGGATTTCATTGGAATTTTTGTTATTGGCTTCAATTTAATCAGTAGTTGAAAAGTGTACATTTATGTATCCGTATACATTAAAAGTGCTCATCTGCTCAACATACTAGTATTGTTTATGTAATAAATATCTGGAAAGAGTTAAAATACATGTAAAATTGAAGTCAATTTAAAATATACTCCACAAATTTGATTGTAATCTGCTAGCCTGTTTTACTTATCTACTATTATCTACTTACCCAAACCAGCCTACTCCCTACCTCGCTCTTGTCTTTTGTGTTTAGAAAATTTTAAATCTGTGAGAAAATTTAACCAAGATAATCTATGCATGTATGTGGGTAAAGTGAAGAGTGGAGATGACTGCTCTTTTCAAGTCATACATTTTCTGTGGTAAATTTAAGAAATCATGTTTAAACTTCTTTGTGGGTGTGCATATGTAAATATTGCAAGGTTATAGGTAATTGCTATTCACATTTGCTTTGCAATGCTCACAATTTATAATAGAAATCTATCTGTTTTAGAATGTCAAGGACATAGAAAAAATGCAAGTGTTTATAAATTAATCAGTGCCAGAAGACTGGGAAATTGTAGAAAGATTAATAATGTCATTGAAAATCCAATTTGCCTACACAGAAAATCATATTTTCTAGGAGAAATATTAATATCAGAGATGTCTAAATAGGTTATTTAAAGATTAAATTGCAAAGGATGGAGGAGTAAGAACAAAAACCAAGTCAAATAAATAAAAACTAACATTGCAGAAACTTGAGATCTTACAGATGACTGATTGTGATCTTCTTAAATATCTTTTGATTACAGTAAATGCAAAAGATTATTCAGAGTCCTATATTTTGAAAGAATTTGTAGAGATCATTAAGTACATTTTCTTTAAATTAGGCCAGAGTTATTTAAGACACCCTGCGGTGCCAAATAATGGGCAAGTGCCAGAATAGAGAAGTATGTAAATTTAATATGTATAAGCAGGATCTTACATCCTGGCTCTACAGAGAGGACAACGATGGAGCTTATTTTCACACATAAGATTAATGAACATGACTATCTATCTTTTCATTTCATTTTATTCCCTTTAAAATGTTAGCATATTTTCAGGAAAATTTATGCAACTGTTGGATGAAATCTGTCTCAATATTCCATATATTGGAAAACCCAAATATGGCATCCACATTCATTTAGATTATGTTATGAACTCTGCAGCAATTTACAGACACTGGGCAGGTTATGTTTTTCTTTTTGTAATTTTTAAATTCCTAAAGAGACTTCATCTTTCCCCCAAATGTCTTTTTGGGGAAATGTGTTCATGCATGGAGGAGTTCTATTTTGTAAGTACTAGACAGTGTGATCTTCCGTTTTTCTACTTGCTTCATCAGATAATGGGAAAACAAATGAACGAAAGCATGTTTACCTATCTTAAAACTGTCTAGTTTTTTGACTTTCAAATTTGCTTCAAAATAGAATAGTAAAGATATTTTTCATAGCTAAACAGCATGCAGCCATGGTTTTTCTACCAAGTTTTAGTTTATATGGCATTCTTCATGGAGAAATCTGATCTTCAGTTATACTTGTCTAACTTTTATCTATATTGTAAGGTCAAAATAAAAACTTTTGATAACTACCTGAGATTTAATGTAAAACTTCTATCAATAGTAATGAGGAATTTTTTCCCTTAGTCTATTTCTTTTAGAATTTATGTTATTTCATAGCTTACTATATTTGTAGTTTTTGTCTCTGAATATAAATTTTAAACTTCTTGAAGACAAGAACTCAACTTTTATATTATATTTGTCTTTATAGCTGCCAGTACCCAGAAAGTGTTAATTGGCCAAATATCAAGTCTTTAATGAACACTCCTTATCTAAATAAGGCATCATTTCAATTTGTGTATTTGAGGTAGGAATAAACTGCATGTGAACAGTTTCTGCTAGTGTGGAGAAAATGAGAAAACAAAATATTTCAATTAAAAAATCAACATTTTATGATAATTGAAAGTAATTAAGGGGACTCATTAGTAAAATGATTTTGAAGTTTTTTGGACTTAAAGCCTAGAGCATAGTAATATTGCTAACTTAAGTAAAGTTAATTTGTGGAGTAAAATTGTTTTATGTATTTTTGTCCATTGAGATTTTGGTGTATCAGAGGGGCCAGAATTAATTTTAAGATTAGTAATTATCAGCAAGGATGTGGGAAAGTTCACATTAACTCTAACTAGAATGTGAGAGAAACAAGAGCAAAGGCTGTGGCGGAACTTTGTGGAACTTGCTGAATATGAGGTCATATTCTAAATTCCTTGGTGGGATCTGAGCCTTTTCACTAAAATAAGTTGTAAAGTCATCTACTGGGAATCAGCAAGAACATCTTGGGAACAGAAACAAGTAGAAGATTATGGTGTTTGTTCACATGACAAATACCAAAGTTAATTATAAATACTAAATGTAAGATATTACCATTATCAACACGGTAGTCATAAAATTAATATTGCTTACTTGGCATTCTGCTGCGATTTTATTTTATTTTGTCTTCACAAGCTATTGGGGAGGCATTATTATTAACATTTTTTCCCATTTTATAGAAGAGAGGACTTGAAAATAAACTAATCAAGGAAGTCACCAAAGGTCACACAAAAAGCAAAGGTGAAAGTTTTTATTTGAACTTTGCCTAACTCATGCCTTTGCTTTTTCTATCACAAAATATTGATACACCATACTTTACAGATATTATCAATTTTGAAGTCATTTTAATTATTTTTTCGCTCCATGCTCTAAATTGTGAATATTGAATATTTCCTGTTCAAAAAAACAGTCTAGTGAAACAGGTGTAGATGCGGCACAAATCTCTCTAAACTCTCTCTGTCTTTCTCAATCTCTTTTATCTTCCATAGAAAAGAAAAGAAAAAAAATAGATGACATCTCTTCTGCACTAAGTAAAGATGTAAGAAGGAATACTACTTTAATATTTTGCTCCAAGCATAGAAAAGTCTATAGTTAATGGGACAATACCTATATAAAATAGCCATTTTGCCAGAGATGCTATTGATTAGAAAGCCTCTGAAGTTTTTGCACTGTTTTTTGCTCTCTCTTTTTTGGCTCTGGTCTCAACCATAAACTTGGAAAGTCACTTCCTTCAGCTGATTCAACTGGTTGATCCCATGTCTCTCCTCACATAATTTGTGGAAGGATATATCTACCTGAGAGGTAGTTGAATATAGGTGTTAAGGGTCCAGGTTCTGAAAACAGACTGATTTTAAAATCCTACTCCATCACTTACTTACACAGCCCTAAGAGAAAATTTATTAAGCTTTATCTGCCTCAGTTTTTTCACCTTTAAAATGGAGTTATTAATAATACCACCTACAAGATGAATTATTATGAGGATTAGATGAGTTAGGATATGTATTATTCTTAGTGTCCAGTGTATCCTAAGACTTAACTTTTGTAATCAAAGAGATACTTGATCATAACTATTGTTACCAAAATTAGAAAATAACTCTACATATGTCCAAAATAGCATTTTTCAATAACATAGAACTCTGGTCAAAACCTTCCCCCAGCACTGCTAGATCTTCCATGGACTGATGTTTTTTGCTTACTATGACAAGATATGCTGCTTGCTTCCTGCTGGCCCCAATCCCAAATGACAGATATGACCTGCTTTGCAAGTCACACAACGTGACACAGCTTTCTCCATATACCAGAATCCTAGGAAGGAGGGTTTTGTCCAACCTTATTAAAGAAACTAAATAAAATGAAACTTAAGCCTAGAGGACAAGGTTCTACTTTATTTGCCGTTTTCAGGATTTAAGCCACAATGGCAAATGCTAATTTATACACAAGTTTTATTCCTTGATGGTGTGCCAAAGTTCTAGTAAAAAATGAGAATGTTAATGAAGGAGCCAATCATCTTCAAGTATTGAATTCAATATTCATGCTTCATTCGAGGTAATTTCATGAAGAACTGTGGCATTTATTTGTCTTTCTCATCCTAAAGCACTTATAAATGAAAAGAATATTTCTCGAATTAAACCCTGTGTACTATATATAATACTATACAGAATCGTAAGTACTATGTACACTTTTGGAAACAAGGTAGCCGAAACAGTTTCAGAATAGGGACACCTGAGATAATCACAAAAAGGAAACATTCCCCTTGTATAAATTTTAAAAATAAATAGAAAAGGTTTTTCTCTTTTAATTGTTTTGGCTGTACCTAAAACCTTTTAATTTATGTTAGAATATATGAAGATGGGGAAAAACACAGTAGTGAAACTTTTAAGTTCGTTGGAGAGTTGCAGTCTGTCCAGACAATGCTGAAGTGTCTGTTTTCCCGCAAGGATAGCAGTGAGTGAAAAAGTGATGTACAGAGACCTCTAGAGACTGGAAAGCTTAACTACAGTTAATACTATGCAGATAGGCTTCAATGCTGTGCTGTAATTGAATTACTCAGGGAGCTATAACACAGCTATAAAGAGAACAAGGTACTATTCTATTCCTAGTGATGTGGTTAAAATCAGCGTTCTCAAAAGCCTTGTGCTTTTGGCAGTTTCCTCTTTAATGATTTAATTAAGATAAAATATGCTTTACATTTGCTCTACTGGAAAAACAATGATTAAATCACAGATTTTCATACCCCAAACATATAAATTATCAATGTGTGCAGAACATTTATTATTAGAAAAACTTAGTAAGCATTTACCCGCTGCCATGACATAGGATATTCTATTTACTTTAGCTTTTACTTACTTGTTTTGGAAAGAAACCTGTCCTTATCACATTTATTTTCCTTTTTGGATGTATTGGATTCCTCGTTTTGATACCTTTGATTATGGCTGGTAGATTTCTTTAAATACTCACTAAAAATCCTATATGAACTTATTGGAATGGAAATAACACAGTTTACCATATTGTAAACACATTTTACAATCAGTTTTGTCTTCATTTCAACTATTTTTTTTGCTGTGTACATGAAGTTATGAATGTTGAATATTTCCCGCTACAAAGAAACAGATCAATTAAGCAAGTATAGCTGCTCTACTTCTGTCTCTGTCTCCATCTCTCTCCCTCCTTCTCCTCTTTCTTTGTCTGTCATACACATATGTATTAGTGTATTAGCCATTAGTATTAGTCAAGGTTCTCCCAAATAACAATATCAATATCTAATACAGGGTGGGGTGTGTGTGTGTGTGTGTGTGTGTGTGTGTGTGTGTCAAGGAAGAGGGAGAGAGATAGGGAGGAGAGAGACAGAGACAGAGAGAGAGAGAGAGAGAAAGAGAGATTTATTTTATTTTATTCTTGGGACTGGAAAGTTCAAAATCTCCTGGTCAGGATGACAGGCTTGAGATCTCAGGGAAGAGTTGATGTTTTAGACTCTAGCCGAAAGGCAATCTAAAGGCAAATTTCCTTTCAAGGCCTTCCACCAACTGGATGAAACCCACTCACATTTGGGAGAGTAATCTGTCTTCTTCAAAGTCTATTGATTTAAATGTTAATCACATCTGAAAGACAAATTTATTGCAACATCTACTATTTGACTAAAAACTAAGTACCATGGCTATCCAAGTTGACACATAAAACTGATCATTGAACTGAGTAATTCTGACAACTTTATAAAATTTGACTATTCTAAGTGAACCAAAGCAAGCAAAATATCAACACAAATATACACACAAATAATACAATTATACAATAACTAGTGATTATTTATCCTGTGAATTCTATCTAATCACATTAAAATACTTCTCACAAAGACAAACACTGTGAGGTACCTACCTTGCAGTTAAAGTTCACTGCTATCTGATGTTCAGTCTGCCATATTATTTTACTATTGATTTCATTTTAAAGAATAAATCAAAATTTATAATTAACCTATTTTTGTGATCACACCCAAGTTCTAGTTACTGAATCAAGACAGATAGGTTTTCATTGATTACAGATATTTTTCTTATAGACATGTGGAGATCCCAGTGAAGAGTTGATTGAGATATATTTCCTTTATATTTCAAATAAAACTGGAAAGATACTCTAAGCCAAATATGTCGTTTATTGTTGAGCATATAAAAAAGGATAATATGCTAATAATTTTATAATCTTTTATTTTTTAAACTCCTAAGTAATGTAATTAGTTTTGAGCCATATTGACACAAAATGGTGTCCTCTTGGTTTGGAATGGAATTTTAATTAATGTTACCTATGCAAAAATACTTGGAATATATTAATGATACTGTCCTCAGCCACCATTATATTTAAATATTAATTTGATATAAAACACTCACTGATTTTGCCTTTTAAAGCGTGTTAATACTATTTGTATATTACACTATAGCTCATTTCTGAGACTACTTTCCTCATCATTCTTTTTTGGATAGGCATCTGCATTCTCTTATTATGCAATGAATAGAATATGACTATGGGCTCATTTGACTAATTTAAAAAATTGGTCATGCACATAAAGTAGCTTGTATAAGGTCATATTGCAATTTAGTATTCATGCCAGAAGTAAAACCTACATTTACTAGTTTTGAATACAGTGTATAATCATTTGAGATTTACCAAGTGAGGATCAAGTAACTAGAGAAAAGTCTGTAAACATTTTTTTAAAACATGTTTGACCATTATATTTACTTTTTCAGCCTCATTAAGGTATAACAGACACTATTTCAATATATTACAAATATACAATATGATTATTGAGTCTATGTCTACATTGTGAAATGATTACCACAATCAATTTACACACACATAGTTGCCATTTTGTGTGTTGGGGGAGGGGTGCTGAGGACAGATAAGATCTACTCTAGCAAATTTTAAGTAAACAATTCAGTATTATTAACTTTAGTTGCCATGCTGTACAGCTTCAGAATTTGTTCATCTAGCAACTGAAAGTTTGCACCCTTTTACCTGCATCTCTCCACGTCCCCCACTTTCCCAGTTCCTGAAATCACCTTTCTACTCCACTTTTATGAATTGAGTTTCTTAGATTGCACATATAAGTGATATTATACAGTATCTATCTTTCTGTGCCTGGCTTAGTTTATTTAGCATGATGTCTTCCAGGTTTATCGATGCTGTTGCAGGTGTTCCTTATTGTTTATGGCTGAATAATATTTCATTGTGCTTATGTATACCATGTTTTCTTTAGTCATTCATATAGTCGATATACTTCTTAATTCCTTAAAGACCTGAGGAAATGGCAATATAATCCCTCATCTATTATTTTCAACAGTAATACATCTGAGTCTGTAAAAGTATCTAACAAAGATATTTTTAATATAGCTAGTAAAACGCATAGTAAGATAAATTTCTGAACAGAAGTTCTGTGTTGTGTTTTGTTTTGTTTTAAAGCTAAGTGGGTTATTAATTTAGTTTCAGGCTAAATTGCAATCATGATCTTTAGTTAATGGACTGCTTTTCTTTCATCCTGAATCCAAATGTAGTACAAAATTGAAGGAGAAATATTTAAATACAAAATAAGCAGAGGTGCAGCATTAGATGGGCCAGATGAAATCTGAATGCAGAAAATATTGAGCGAGAAATGAGAACAACAACAACAACAAAAAACATAAATGAGTACAGTGCTGATAAAAGTAGCTATGAAAAGTACTAGGGCACAGAAATTTGCCAAAATGGAAAGGGTTATTTAGGAAATAGAAAGACTGTAAAGGGTCGGGATCACAAATGATGACAATTACAAGAACAGTTTTATCTCTGAGCCTTCTTTCATCTGAAAATAGGAATCATGTATCAAATTACCCTGTGCAGTAATATGGCTGGAATAGGTGCTAATTGGAAAAAACAGTTATCAATGTTGATGGAAATTTGTTTGGCATTACCCAAGCAAGGCATACTGAATATGAGAGAGACTGTCTTAATATAACTTCAGGTTAACTGTAACTGACTGATAAAGAGATGCATTTCTGAAATCAGGTATGTCAGAGAATGCAAGGGGCGCAGTGGAAATAGCCTTCTCTGAAACGAGGGCAGAAACACGTGGTTACCGAGTTTGAAGCTGGTGCAAACAAGACATAAACTTTCCTTATTTCACCACTGTTTTTCAGGGAAGATCCTCAAATATCTTGTTTGCATTAATAACATTTGTTTTATTTTTATATGTCAGGTTGGGATGAAGAAAAAGAGAAGAAATTTTTTTGAAATGTTGGTCAAATCCCTTTTTCAACAAAATACATTTTGTTAGGAGTTGTTTTTATGGCTCAATCTCTAGTTATAATTTAATGTTTATCTTAAACTTTTACTTTTTAAAAATCTTTTAGTTTTTGTGGGTTCATGGTAGGTGAATATACTTACAGGGTACATGAGATACCTTAACACAGGCATGCAATGATAATAATATTATGGTAAATGGGGTATCCATCCCCTTAATCACGTATCCTTTGTGTTACAAACAATTCGATTATACTCTTCTGATTATTTTTAAATGCAAATTAAATTATAATTGACTATACTCATCCATTTTTGCTACTAAATACAAGGTCTTATTCATTCTTTCTATAATGACTGCTTATATACCCATAAATCATCCTCACTTCTCCCTCCCCCACTACTGCCTTGTCCAGCTTCTGGTAATCATCCTTCTACTCTCCATCTTCATGAATTCAATTGTTTTATGTTTTAACTACCACAAATAAATGAGAATATGCAAAGTTTGTATTTCTGTGACAGGTTTATTTTACTTAACATAAAGATATTCAGTTCCATTCATGTTGTTGCAAGTTACAGAATCTCATTCTTTTTTATGGCTGGATAATACTCCATCGTGTATATGTGCTGCATTTTCTTTATCCATTCATCTGTTGATGGATACATAGATGGCTTCAAAAGTTTGGCTATTGTGAACAGTGCTGAAACAAACATGGGAGTGCAGATGTCCCTTTGATATACTGACTTGTTTTCTTTTGGGTATATATGTAGCAGTGGGATTGCTGGATCATATGGTAGTTCTATTTTTGTTTTATGAAGAATCTTCAAACTGTTTTCCACAGTCATTTTACTAATTTACATTTCCACCAACAGCATATGGGGGTTCCCTTTTCTCCACATCTTTGTCAGCATTTGTTATTGCCTGTCTTTTGGATAAAAGCCACGTCAACTGGGGTGGGATGATATGTCACTGTGGCTTTGATTTGCATTTCTCTGATGATCAGTGACATTGAGCACCTTTTCATATGCCTGTTTGACATTTGT
>NW_012115544.1:2594119-2616548 GCF_000951035.1 Colobus angolensis palliatus | reverse complement strand
GCACTCACTAGTGAGATGACCCCAGTACCTCAGTTCAAAATGCAGAAATCACCGGTCTTCTATGTCCTTCGCGCTGGGAGTTGGAGACTGCAGCTGTTCCTATTCGGCCATCTTGCTCCGCCCCCAGTACAGGTTAATTCTTATTTTTCTTTGTTGATTTTCTATCTGGATGCTCTGTCCAATGCTGAAAGTGGAGTATTTCACTGTCCAACTATTATTTTATTGAGGTCTATCTCTCTCTAGTTCCAGTAATATTTGCTTTATATATCTGGGTGCTCCAGCATTGGGTGCCTGTATATTTACAATTGTTATGTTCTCTTGGTTAGGTGACCCTTTTGTCATTAAATAATGACCTTCTTTGTCTCATCTTACAGGTTTTGCCTTTTAATCTATTTTGGCTGATATGAGTATAGCTACTTTTGCTCTTCTTTGCTTTCACTTGGCATGGAATGTCCTTT
This sequence comes from Colobus angolensis palliatus, assembly GCF_000951035.1. Lineage (NCBI taxonomy): Eukaryota > Metazoa > Chordata > Mammalia > Primates > Cercopithecidae > Colobus > Colobus angolensis. Next base: position 2,616,090 of record NW_012115544.1, on the reverse strand, counting down.
TCCATCTCCTTATTTTCAGTGTTTGTGTATGTTTATAGGTGAAGTGTGTTTCTTGAAAGCAACAGATCATTGGATCTTGTTTATCTTTTGATTGGAGAGTTTAGTCCATTTTGATTAAATGTTGTAATTGATAAGTAACCACTTACCCCTGAAATTTCGTTATTTGTTTCCTGGTTGTTTTGTGGTCTTCTCTTTCTTCATTTCTTCCTTCTTGGATTCCTTTTAGAGAAGGTGATTTTCTCTTGTGGTATAATTTAATTTCTTGCTTTTTATACTACCAGGGTTTCACCGTTGGTTATTCAGGGCCAAAGGCTGTTCAGTCAGCAGGAGATGAATCCTGCTTGAACTGAGTTATTTCCTTTGAGGTAGTGGGTTCTCTTGACTGGCTCACGGTGTGTCTAGAAATGCTGTCTGGGAGCTAGGGCCTTGATTGGAGGCCTCATGACCCTGCCCAATACTTTATCCTATTGTGGCTGAGCTGGTATCCAAGAAGCAAGACAAAGTCACCTTTACTCTTCGCTCTTCTCTCCTTAAGTAGAAGTAAGGAGTCACTTTTGTTGCTGCAAGCTGCACTGCCTGAGGTTGGGAAAGGATTTGTGAAAGCACTCCCATAGACACGCTAGATGGTGTCTCTCTAAGTCCCATGTCATCCTTGTCCATTAGCTCTAAGCCCAGCCCAGCACTAGGACTTGCCTAGGAATTGCAATGCTTCTGTCCTAGACTGCCTTTCAATTTTATTTATGGCCCAGTGCATTTTGACCTTTCGTGGTGAGGCTTGCTGACAAACTCTAGTTTCAACCACTAGGATGGATGATTCCTCTTTAGCTAGAGCTTGGTCAAATGCTGCCTGTGGGGGTAGGCACCAGCTGAGCCCAGCAAACCTTTGCTGTCTGCTGTGATAGGGCAGCACTGAGTTCATTGTCAATTTCCATAGCCATTGTGCTCTCCCTCCCCCAAAAACACAGATTCTCCTTCCACACCGCAAAAACACTGCTGGGGAATAGAGGAGAGGTGGCATCAGTAATTCAGGACTGTCCTTCTGACCTTCTTCAGTGCCTCTTTCAGTGATATGAAGTTAAAACAAGGTACTATGATTGCTAACCAGATTTTTGGTTCTTATGTTGGTGCATTTGTGTCTGTAGTTTGTTGTTAAAATTTGGTGTTTCTGCAGGGGGGATGATTGGTGGAAGCTTCTATTTAGCCATCATGCTCTGCCCTCTTATGGCTCCAGCCAAATTTTTTATTATGCACATATATAAACACTGGAGAAGCCTATAACCCAATTTCTCATATGGTCATATCTCTGGAAAACTAACATCCTGCTCAAGAAAATAAATAAAGAAAAATTCTGCCTCTTCAAAGTAATATTATTCTCACATTTATTACCATTGATTAGTTTTGCCTGTCCTTGAATTTTATCTAAATGGAATCATGAAATATGTACATTTTTGTGTTTGTTATTTTATTCAATCTGGTTTTCAAATTATTCAATATTCTTTTTTTTGAGAGATATGTTCCTTGTATTGTTATGCTGAATCCCTGTTTGTCAACAAAACAAAAAATAAATAAAATCCATAATCCCCATATCCATTCGTTTATTGATTGAAATGTGGGTTGTTTCCAATTCAGAATTTTTAAAAAGCTTTTATTAACATTATTGTATGTGTCATTACTCTTGGATTTCCTACATATACACCAAATAGTATAGTTCTTGGATGATGGTTTTGGCATGCATTTAACTTTATTAAAAAAGCAAAATAATTTTTCAAAGAGGCTGTAAAATTTACCCTCCGATGAGAAATGAAGGGGAGTTCTATTTGCTCACAACCTTTCTAACACTTAAAATCGCCTAAAAGAGATTCACTTCAACTGTACGAATGTGCATAGACTGAGAGTAAAAATGAAAAAATGTTACTTCATGCAAATGGAAACCAAAAAAAAAAAAAAAGGCAGAAATAGCTGTACCTACACAAAATACACTTCAACCCAAATATTTTAAAAGATGAAAAGAAGGCCGTTATATAGTAATAAATGAATGGAAACATTAAGATGATGTTACAATTATAAATATATATATAAATCTAACATTGAAACACCTAAATATATAAAGCAAATATTAATAGAGTTAAAATGTGTGATAGACTGAAATGCAATAATAATGGGGAGCCTAAATACCTTACTTTCAGCAATGGAGAGATTATTGAGTCAGAAAATCACCAAAGAAACACTGAAGTTAAACCACACTCTAGACCAAATTGACCTAACAGAAATTTACAGAACATTCCATCCCACAGGTATAGAATATACATTCATCGCAAGGGCATATGAAACATTCTCCAGGATATATCACATATCTATCTACAAAAAGAGTCAATGCATTTTTAAAAAATTAAAATCATACCAAGTATCTTTTTATTGCAATGTAATAAAATTAGGTATCTATAATAAGGTGAACTTTGGAAACTATATAAATACATGAAAATTAAACAACATGCTTCTGAACAACCAATGGGTTAATAATATAATTTTTAAATTTTTTTTGAGGTAAATGAGAATTGAGAACAGAAATAAACAAAATAGAGACTACATGAAATAGAAAAGATCAATAAAACAAAGACTTGGATTTTGAAAATATAAACAAAACAATCAAACCTTTAACTAGACTGTGAATAAAAAGAAGTAACTCAAAAAATAAAATCAGAGAGGTCAAGGAGGCATTGCAACTGATGCCTCAGAAATATAAAGGACCTCACAAGACAGTTATGAAAAGCTATATGCCAATAAATTGAAAAATCTTGAAGAAATGGATAAATTTCTGGGCACATACAATCTAATAAGATTGAATCACACAGGAAAAAAAAAAAAAACTAAAGAAATCAATAGTAAGTAATGACATTGAATCAGTAACAAAGTCTCCCATCAAAGAAAAGCCCAAAACCTGATGGCAAATACTAATTTTTTTCAAACTATCCCAAAAAGTTGAAATGGAGGGAATTCTTCCCAACTAATTGCTTGAGTCCATCTTTAATTACTCTAATACAAGAAACAGAAAAAAACACAACAAAATGAAAACTACAGGCCAATACTCCCGATAAGCATAGATGCAAAATCTTCAAAAAAATGCTGACAAACCAAATTCAACATTCAAAAGATCTTTCACCATAATCAAGTGGAATTAATCTCAGGGATGCAAGAATAATTCAGCATACCCAAATCAATAAACATGATAAATCACATTAACAGAATCAAGGACAAAACTTATGTAATCATCTCAAACATGGGAAAAACCATTTAACAAAATTCAGCACAGTTTTATGGTAAAACACTGAACAAATGAGGTATAGAAAGAACATACCTCAACACAACAAAGGCCATATGTGACATACCCCAGCTAACATCCTACTGAACGAGGAAAAGTAAAATGCTTTTCCACTAAGATCTGGAAATAGACAAGCATTCTCACTTTCACTACTTCTATTCTATATAGTAGTGCAAGTCCTAGCCAGAGCAATTAGGCAAGATAAAGAAATAAAGAGCACACAAACTGGAAGAGAAAGTCAAATATTTCCTACTTGCAGACCACATGATGCTATTTACAGAAAACCCTAAAATTTTTACCCAAACTATTAAAAGTAATAAATTTAGTAAAGTTGCAGGACACACAATAAGCATATTAAAAAGTAGCATTTTTATAGGCCAGGCAAACTATCTGAAACAAATCAATAAAAGCAATTCCATATGAGGCCGGGCGCGGTGGCTCATGCCTGAAATCCCAGCTCTCAGGGAGGCAGAGGCGGGAGGATAGCTTGAGCCCAGGAGTTCGAGAGCTGCCTGGGTAAACAGCAAGACCCCGTTCTCCACAAAAAGGAAAAAAAAAAAAAAAAAAAAAAAAGAGAACCATTTAAAAAACAAAAAAAAAAAAAAAAAAAAAAAAAAAAAAAAAAAAAAAAAAAAGCAATTCCATTTAAAATAGCCACAAAAACAAAAAGTACCTAGGAATAAATGTAACCAAGGAGACAAAATATATCTTCACTTAAAAATGTAAAGCATTGAGGAAAGAAATTGAAAAGGACAGAATCAAAGAAAAAGAAATCCTGTGTTCATCAACTGACAGAATTAATGTTAAAATATCCATACTATCTAAAGGGATCTACAGATTCAATGAAATCCCTATTAAAATACTAATGACAGTCTTCACAGAAACAGAAATAAAAAAATCTTAATATTTGTATGGGACCACAAAAGACCTGGAGTACTCAAAGCAATCTTGAGCAAAATGACCAAAGCTAGGCAGGGTGTCACGGCTCACACCTGTAATCCCAGCACTTTGGGAAGCTGAGATGGGGACAAAACCCCATCTCTGTCTCTACTAAAAATACAAAAGTTGGCTGGGTGTGGTTTTGCCTGCCTATAATCCCAGCTGCTAGGGAGTCTGAGCCAGGAGAATCACTTGAAACTGGAGGCGAGGCTGCAGTTAGCTGAGATTATGCCACTGCACTCCAGCCTAGGCAATAGAGTGAGACTTTTTTTTTTTTTTAAAAAAAAAAAAAAAGGAACAAAACTAGAGACATCATACTACATTACTTCCAAATATACTACAAAGCTATGGTAACCAAAACAGCCTGGTGCTGGCATGAAGACAGATACAAAGACCACTGGAACTGACTAGAGGACTGAGAAATAAGTTCATGCATTAACAATCCATTGATTTTTGAAAAGTCTGCCAAGAACACATGATGGAGAAAGGATAATCTCTTCATTAAATGGTGCTGGGAAAACCTGATATCCACATCCAGAATGCAGCTAGAACCCTGTCTCTCACCATATACAAAAATCCACTCAAAACTGATTAAAGACTTAAATATAAAACCCCAATTTATGAAACTACTAGAAGAAACATAAGAGAAACACTTCACGACATTGGTGTGGGCAAATTTTTTTTGGATAAGACCTCAAAATCTTAGGAGCAAAAGCAAAAATAGACCAGTGGGATTACATTGAATGAAAAAACCTCTGCACAGCAAAGGAATCATTCAACAAGGTGAAAAAACAACCTAGAGAATGAGAGAAAATATTTACAAACAATGTATCTGATAAGGGGTTAATATCCAGAATATATAAGAAACTCTAGCAACTCAATAGCAAAAAAGGTAAATAATAATAATAATAATAATAATAATAACAAAAAGTAAATCTGATTTTAAAATGGGCTAAATATCTGAAAGGGTATTTCTCAACCAAAGACATACAAATGGCCAATAGATGTGTTAAACATACTCAAAATCCCTAATCAACAGGAAAATACAAATCATAACCATAGGGAGATATCACCTCATCCCAGTTAGAATGGCTATTATCAAAAAAGACAAAATATAACAAACTTTGACAAGGATGTGGATAAAGGAGAATTTGTTGGTGAGAATGTACAGCCATTATGAAAAAGAATATTGAGGTTTCTCAACAAATTAAAAACAGAACTGTCACATGAGTCAGTAATCCCACTACTGGGTATGTACCAGTGAAAAAGGAATCAGTATGTTGAGGAGATATCTGTACTCCTGTGTTCTTTGCAGCACTGTTCACAAAACCAAGATAAGGAATCTACCTAACTGTCCACTAATGGATAAATGGATTTCTATATATATGCACAATGGAATATTATTCAGCCATAAAAAAGAATGAAATCCTGTAATTTGAGACAAGATGGATGAAGCTAGAGGACATTGTTTAGTGAAATAAACCAACACAGAAGGCCAAATACCACTTGATTTCACTCATGTGAAATATAAAAAATTTGATCATGTAAAGTAGAGAGCAGAATAGTGGTTACCAGAGTCTGGTCAACAGGAACAAAGATACAGTTATATACAAAGAGTAAATTCTGGCGTTTTATGGCTCTGTGAGGTAACTATAGGTAACAATAATGTATTGCATATTTCAAATAACCCAAAGAGAGGATTTTGAATGTTCTCAAAACAAATAAATAATAGTTTGATATGACGTATACGCTAATTACCCTGATTTGATTATTACACAATGCATACATGTATGGAAACATCATACTGTTCCCCAAAATATGTATACTTTTATGTCAATTAAAAACAAAATAGAACTTCAAAATAAAGTTTGCAATTCGTGGGTTGTAATGGTGTCTCATGGTTTTCATTGACGTTTCACTGGTGACTGGGGATGCTGACCATCTTTTCGTATGTTTATTGCTCATTACGAAAAGATGGTCAGCATCCCCACTCACCAGTAACATGAAGTGTCATTTCAAGCATTTGACCAGTTTTTTTGTGTGCTTGCTGATTAATTTGTTGAAGTCCTTTATATAGTATAGATCTGAGTTCTTAGTCAGTCTTCGCCTGACTTAATGCCTTTTCATATACTTATCAATGTCTTTTGCTAAGACAAAATTTTGAACATTGATGAAGTCTGATGAATTTTTTGATGTATGTTTAGTAATTTTTGAATTTAGTTTAAAAACCACTTATAAAATAATCTGCAATGTTTTCTTCTATAGACTCTGTGGTTTTATCTTCACATATTGGTATAAAATCCATCTTGAATTACTTTTAAGATGTGGTATGTGGGAGAGCTAAAAATTCATATTTTTGTAATTGCATATCCAGTATCTCCTGGATTTTCTTTCCACATGGAATTGCATAGGTATCTTTGTCATAAATCAGTGATTCTATACATGAATATCTATTCTTGATGCTAGTCTTTTCGTTTTTTCTATCTTTATACGTGTCTGCATTTTTATGTAATTTTTTACTATCCTTATTGATTTCTACACAAATACCAGTTGAAACTTTGATTGGGATTATTTTAAGTGCGTAGCTCAATTTAGGATAATTGACATTTTATTTTTTATTTTTTGAGATGGAATCTCGCTCTGTTGCCCAGGCAGGAGTGCAGTGGTGCGATCTGGGCTCACTGCAAGCTCCGCCTCCTGGGTTCATGCCATTCTCCTGCCTCAGTCTCCCAGTGACTGGGATTACAGGCACTCTCCACCACGCCCGGCTAATTTTTTTTTTTTTTTTTTTTTTTGGGGTTTCTGGTAGAGACGGGGTTTCACCGTGTTAGCCAGGATGGTCTCGATCTCCTGACCTCGTGATCCGCCCACCTCGGCCTCCCAAAGTGCTGGAATTACAGGCGTGAGCCACCGCGCCTGGCCAGTAACTGACATTTTAAAATCTTAAGTTTCGCAGTTCCTCAGTATGGTTCTTGTTCTCCATGCCTGTAGATCTCATTTGGATTCTCTCGGAAAAATTCTGTACTTTTCAGTGCAGTGGCACTTTAGCACATTTTAAATAATTAACTTGATAACTTAAGAATTTATTATGATAATTACAGTAAATAATAATTTTAATCTACCAAGAAATTAATTTTGCCTTTTTGGTTTCTTTTTCTTTTTTGTTTAATCCCTTTGTTGCTAAATTGCCTATCTTCCTTGAATTTAAAATCTTCAAAGGGTGAAGTGAACTGAAGAATTATTAACCTGCTTCTTTCTTTCTTTTTTCTTTTCTTTTATCTTTTATTTATTTTTATTTTTATTTTTAGAGACACTCTCGCTGTGATGCCCAGGCTGGAGTGCATTGGCACGATCTCAGCTCAGTGAAACCTCCTGGATTCAAGCGATTCTCCTGCCTCAGCCTCCCGAGTTGCTGAGATTACAGGTGCTCACCACCACAACAGGCTAATTTTGTATTTTTAGTAGAGAAGGAATTTCGCCATGTTGGCCTTGCTGGTCTCAGAATTTCTGACCTCAGATGATCAGCCTGCCTTGGCCTCCCAAAGTGCTGGGATTACAGACATGAGCCACCATGCCTGGCAACCTGCTTCTTCTTTCTAAATGCTGTTCTTATCACCCCAACTGCGAGCAAAAATTTGATATCTTTCTGTGGGTGAAGATATATTAATCGAACTACTGTTCAGAAGACAATCACCCTGTCACAAAGCATAAATCACAGCTCCAAGAGATGGGCAATTGTGACTTTATCCACTGAGGCCTCTCTCTATGGTTTTCTAGCAACACCCAGTCTTTCTGGATGGTGTCTATTGCCACAGACTTAAAAGTCACTGGTTCTCCATCCCTGGCTTTTAGGGTCCCATGAACATGTTTCTGGAGAAGGGTATTAATCACATGTCTCAGGAAAGAGCTCATCCCCAAGTGTGAGGGGTGTGTTTGTGGGTACTGGTGTCAGTAGCCCCACTGCCAGTTCATCTTGTGGGCCAGAGAAGCTGACCAGAAGCATGGGGTCATGTAATCTGCAGGTATGGGAAGCCAAATTTTTGTTTCTGTAATAATAGATATTTAATAACACTTAGAGAAGCCATCACATTACCTAAAAAGTGTAAACTTTCCAGTACTTTTGTCATTTGAAATATTTAGCAATGATATTTGGTGTTTGCATTTATTTTGTTTCTCCAAAATGTATACCTCAGCATTGACTGGGCAAAAAAAGATGGCACTAAATTTCAGAATATCTTTTCCTTAATTGAAACACTACTCAATTTTGATGTATTCAAATTAAACCTGTTTCTTTTACTTTGCTTTCTATAATTCAGCAAATGTTAACTAAGTAATAAATCTAGCAAATATTTTTAAAAATACACATCTTTGAGGATTTACTTAAGGTATTATATAGTTATACACTATTTAATGGACACCAATTTGCTTTGGTATGTATTGAACCTTTGCACTCCACATCTAGAGAATATAAAGTTAAAAATTATCTCAACGGTGTGAAAATGTAATTTATCTATATAAAAATATATCATAACTGAAGATATTATTGGCATTATTCAATGCTGAGAAAATAGTTGAAGAAAACACGAAACTATGTAGACAAAATACCTGCAAAACAAAATGATTTATTGGATAAATCATTGTCTGCGTGTCAGTTGTCCTTTACACGTGCTTTGATTTTACCCAGTACGGCTTGTTCCCTCAGATTCAGGGAGTGCTGTTGGCAAAAAGCCTTTAACTACAGCCCCTTCAGAATTGCCTCAGATGTGGATGGCTGCTTCACACAGTCATGATCTTAGGTCGTAGCTTACATCCAGTAACTGGTCCAGTGGTGATATAAAATCTGACTCAAGGTCAACAACTCTGAGATACCATTCCAGCTCTACAAATTCCTGTAATGTTGACTGAAGTTTTGAGGCCTGAATCTAACTTGACTTCTTTGCTCAATCCTTCTTCTCCTCTGTCCCCTCTAAGGACCCTCAATAAGTATTCTGAACATTAAATTATTTCAGAATCTGCTCCCCACTGGGAAAAAAAAAAAAAAAAACTTTCCACAAATCCTATTACTTAATTCAAACCTTGTTTCATATATTTGCAGGTTATATTTTTTTGATCTATATAATTTTATGAATAGCATGTACTATTCAGTGTTGTAAATGTTACCATTATTAAGTAACCAGCTTTACTTACTCTCTTGGGTGATTTTATCTTTTATCTTTTTTTTTTTTTTTTTCTAAGACAGAGTCTCACTGTGTCACCCAGGCTGGAGTGCAGTGGTGTGATCTCAGCTCACTGCAACCTCCATCTCCCAGGTTCAAGCAATCCTCATGCTTCAGCCTCCCCGGTAGCTGGGACTACAGGCACATACCATCACACCTGGCTAATTTTTGTAATTTTTTGCAAAGACAGGGTCTTTCCATGTTGACCAGGCTGGTCTCAAACTCCTGGACTCAAGTGTTCCACCCGCCTCGGCCTCCCAAAGTGCTGGGATTACAGGTGTGAGCCACCGCACCTAATTTTATCTTAAGTTGTACTTTGCCTGATAAACATTTTGCTACTTCTACTTTATTTTTCCTTCACTGCTTATTCTTTTATTTTTATACATCTGTATTCTTTTCTCTCAGGTGTTTATTTTGTGCATAGCGTATATTTAGACCTTTGCAACATTCAATTTAATGGTGTGCTCTTTTAATAGGGGAGCTGAAATCCTTTATGTTTACAGCTGTAATTTACATGTTTGGTATTATTGATTCTTACTTGCATTTTTCTTGTTTGTATTTCCCTTTTCTTCTGTTTCAGCCTATGTGGTTTGTATTTCATTTTTATTCATATTATTCAGTGATTTAAGAGGCATATGCCACTCTTATATTCGGCAGTGGTTAACATAAAGTTTAAAGTAGGAACCTCTGCTTTTCAAAGCCTGGCAGACGGTATGTGGAGAAACTAACTTCACAACCAAAAGAGTATAAGCAGTATATCTCTTGTGCATTTTAATTTAGACTTGATCCTAAGAAACTCATTATAAGAAATGAGTTTTTCAACAGTTTCTCCTTAGTAACATAAGGCAATGAGCAATTTAGATACACAAGAACATTTTACATTTTTAGATCCAAATTTAGTCATTTTAGAATTGGTTTGTTTACATTTTTATATGACTAACACTAAACTAATTCAAATATAGTTTGATGTTGAAAGGAATGGAACTCAGTTTGAGTGTATTTATGTAGAATCCCTCTTGTAAACCAAAATAATTTCACTGAAATCAACCGTAGTTTACTTAACAACACATTTAGAAAATATTGTGTATGTTTTCCCAGCAAACCAACCGTTCAGAACCCTCAAAATTGATGTTTCTGCTAACCTTTTCATAAAAAGCTGTTTCAAAGAAGATGTGAGAAGATTAGCAAATGATTAGTTTAAACTTTCTATTTTAGTGTAATCAAATAGTTCACATTTCTAGATTGCATTTTTTTAATCGACCAGTATTATTTTCTTACTCAGCCCAGCTGTTTTTGACAGACGAAATAGTGCAATTTGGGAAGTGGCAAGAGAAGCTTATAAACTAACTACAGAGATGGAAAATTACCTCCACTGCTAAATACCAAGGGAATCTACAAGATAAGAGTAGAATGGAATGTCACAATTCACAGCAATGGCGTAAAACAACTGGACTTGGGGGAGTACTTGAGTATTTGCTTTTGCTGCATTTTATAGTATACTCCAACTATTTTTTTTTTTGTATTAAGAAACTTAAAGTTTCCAGTGTATTAAAGGAATAAAATGTATTTCTGGCATTATCAACATAGCTATTTCTCACTCAGAACATTTGATGTGTTCTAGTCTGTCATTAATTACAAAAAAGATTAGACATAAACATAAGTGGTGCAAAACTATTATTAGTTTTCATTTTAATCGTGTTTTTAAAAATTAACTTAATTTTCTTACCGAATTTTTACTATTGTGATGTGAAAATTGTGTATAAATTAAACGCTCCTGTTGTTTAAATAGCAGTATTTTAATGGGTATGAGGTGGTATCTCATTGTGGTTTTGATTTGCATGTCCCTAGTAATTAATAATGTTTAGCATCTTTTTGCCTGTGCTGGTTGGTCATTCATATATCTTCTTTGAGAACTGTCCATTCCAGTAATTTTCCCTCATTTGAATTAGACTGGTTTTTGTTGTTGATTTTTATGATTTATCTGCCTATTCCAGATATTAATACTTTATCAGATATATGATTTTGAGTATATTTTCCCATTCTGTAGGTTGGATTTTACTTTGTTGTTAGTGTTTATTGAGGCACAAAAGTTTTAATTTTCATAAAGCCCGATTTGTCTATTTTGTCCTCTGTTGCTTTTGCTTGTGGTGTCATATCAAGACATTGTCAAATCCAGCATGTCAAGCTTTTCCCTTGTGTTTTCTTCTAAGAGTTTTAGAGGTTTAGGACTAATGTTTAAATCAGTGATCCATTTTGAGTTAATTTTGTACGTGGCATTAGGAAAGGATCCAGCTTCACTCCTTTGCATGTGGGTATCTAGTTTCATAGCACCATTTGTTGAAAATACTGTCCTTTCTTTATTCAATAGTTTGGGCATCCTTTTCAACATTATTTGATCAAATATGTGAGAGTTCATTTCAGGAATCTCTTCAATTCCATTGATCTATCTGTGTGTCGTTATGCTGGTACCACACTCTTTTGGTTATTGTGGCTTTGTGGTGAAGTTTGAAATATGGAAGTGTGATTCCTTCAACTTTGTTTTTACTTTTTAAGATTGTTTTGGCCGGTGGGGGTCCCTTGAGAGTTTATATGAACTTTACGAAAAGTTTTTGTATTCCTACAAAAATGTCACTGGATTTTTGATATTAGGTATATTGAATCTATAGATTGGTTTTGGCAGTATTGACAACTTAATAATATTAAGCCTTCCAATACATAAATATGGAATGTCTTCCCATCCATGTATTTATATCTTTAATTTCTTTCAGCAATGTTTTATAGTTTTAATTGCATGTCTTTTATTTCCTTGATTAAGTTAATTCCTTATTATTTCATTATTTTTGATGCTATTGTAAGTGGAATTGTTTTCTTTATTTCACATTTTGACTGTTCATTTTTATTATATAGAAATGCAAATAATTTTTGTATACTCATCTGTGTCCTGCTGCTTTATTTCATTCATTTACTAGTTATAACGAGTTGTTTTATAGAGTCCTTAGGGTTTTCTACATATAAGAACATGTCATCTGCAAACAGATGTTTTACTTCTTTTCCCATTTAGATGCATTTTATTTAGCTGCTCTGGCTAGAATTTCCATTATGATGTTGAATAGGAGTGGCTAAATGGGTATACTTGCCCTCTTCTTGATTTTAGAGAACAAGCTTTCTGTTTTTCATCATTGAATATCACGTTCACTGCAGGTTGTTTGTGTGTTTTGAGACAGAGTCTCGCTCTGTCACCCAGGCTGGAGTGCAGTGACGCTATCTCGGCTCATTGCAACCTCTGCCTCCCAAATTGAAGCAATTCTCCTGCCTCAGCCTCCCGAGTAGCTGGCATAACAGGCATGAGCCACCACGCCCAGCTAATTGTTGTGTTTTTAGTAGAGATGGGGTTTCACCCATGTTGGTCAGACTGCTCTCGAACTCCTGACCTCAAGTGATCCAACCACCTCAAAATATAACTTTTTAAGTGTTGATGTAGTAATGTAGTTTTCCTCTATATCTAGTTTGCTAAGTGTTTTTGTTATGAAAAGATGTTGAATTTTGACAAATGTATTTTCTCATTTGCAATTATTCTATTTTTTCCTTTATTCTATTAATGTGGTATATTATATTAATCCATTTTTATATCTGAAACCATTCTTAAATTCCAGAAATAAACCCCACTTTGTGGTGTATAATTATTTTAATATGTTGCTAAATTCGGTTTACTCTCTTTTTTTGAGGAGTTTAGTATTAGTGTCTAGAAAAGATATTGATTTACATTTTTTTTTCTTTTCTTGTACTGTCTTTGTCCATCTTTGGTGTCAGAGTAATGTTGGTCTCAAAGAATAATTTAGAAAATATTCCCTCCTTTAATTTTTTTTAAAAGTTCTAGAATGATTAGTGCTAGGTGTTTTTTTATTTTTATTTTTATTTATTTATTTTTTTTTATGTTTGACAGAATATATCGGTGAAAGCATCAGATGGTGTTTTTTTTTTTTTCTTTTTCTTTTTCAGGAGATATTTTATTTATAGGTCTATTTAGAGTTTTGATTTTTTTATTATTTAGTCTTGGTAGACTTTTATTTCTTGGAGTTTATTCAGTCAATCTAGGTTAACAAACTTGTTGTCACATAATTTTTGTAATACCCCCTTGTAATCATAATACTGAAAATATTGTCCTCACTTTCATTTGTGATTTTAGTAATTTGAATCTTTATTTTATTTCTTAGTCTATCTAAAGGTTTATAATTTTATACTTATTTTCAAAGAACTAACTTTTGGTTTAATTGATTTTCTCTATTTTTTTTCTGATTTTTCTTTTTTAATTTCATTATAATACTCTAATCTTTATTGCTTCATTCCTTCTGTAATTTTGCATTTAGTTTGTTCTTTTTTTTTAGTTCTTGAAGTTGTAAAGGTACATTGTTCACCTGAGATCTTTCTGCTTTTTAAACGTTTTAATGTTTTTAATTGTTATTTTAGGTTCAGAAGTACCTGTGCAGGTTTGTTCTATAGGTAAACTTGTGTCATGGGAGTTTGTTGCACAGATTATTTCATCATCTGAGTATTAAGCCTAGCACCCATTAGTTATTTTTTCTGATTCTCTCCTTCCTCTCACTCTCCACCCATCAACAGGCCCAGGTAAGTGTTGTTTCTCTCTACGTGTCCATGTGTTCTCATCATTTAGCTCCCACTTATATGTGAGAACATGTGGTATTGGCTTTTCTATACCTGTATTAGTTTGCTAAGGATAATGGCCCCCAGCTCCATCCATGCTTCTGCAGAGAAGATGATCTTGTCCTTTTTTATGGTTTCATGGTATTCCTTGATGTATATGTACATTTTTTTTATCCATTCATCCATTGATGGACAACTAGATTTATTCTATGTCTTTGCTCTTGTTAATAATGCTGTTCACATGCATGTGTCTTTATGATAGAATGATTTATATTTCTTTGGGTATATACCCAGTAATGGGATTGCTGGGATGAATGACAGTTCTGTTTTTAGGTCTTTGAGGAATTGCCACACTGTTTTCCACAATGGCTGAACTAATTTACACTCCCACCAACAGTCGAAGTTTTTCATATGCTTTTTGGTTGCATGTATTTTTTTTAAAAAAAGTGTCTGTTCATTTGTTTTGCTCACTTTTTAATGGGGTTGTTTGTTTATAGATGTAAATTTCCCTGCTAGAACTGGGTTTTGACAATCACCATAAGTTTTCTTATGTTGACTTTTCATTTTCATTTGTCTAAATGTATTTTCTAAATCCCCTTGTGATTTTTTTCTTTTATCTACTGGTTGTTTAAGAATGTGCTGCTTAACTTAAACAAATTTGTGTATTTCCCGGTTTTCCTGCTGTTACTGGTTTCTAACTTCATCTAGTTACATAGTCAGAGTAGATACTTTGTACCATATCTATTTTTGAAAGCTATTGAGACTTAATTAGTGGCTCATATCATAATATGGTCTATCCTGGAACATGTCCCGTATTCACTTGAGAAGAATGTGTATTCTGTTATTGTTAGGCAAAGTGCTCTGTATATGTCTGCTGGATCTAGTGGGTTTATTGCATTATTAAAGCATTTTTTTCTTTACTTATCTCCTGTCTGGTCTATCATTATTGAAAGTGAGATTTTGAAGTCTCCAAGCATTGTTTAGAACTTCCTATTTCTTCCTTCAATTCTATCCATTTTTGTTTTATATACTTTGGTCTGTTATTAGGTGTGTACATGTTTATAATACTTGGATGTTCTTATTGTATTGAAACTCTTTCAATATATAGTATTCTCTAGCTCTTGTAAGCTGTTTCAATTTAAAGTTTATTTTGTCTGATAGTAATATAGCCACCTATATTCTCTTTTGGTTACTATTGATATGAAATATTCTTTTCTACCCGTTCACTTTCAACCTGCACATGACTTTAGATCTAAAATATCTTGTAGATGGCAAATAGATGGATCATTGTTGTTTTTAAATTCATTCTGAAGTTTTTGTCTTTTGATTGTAGAGTTTAACCTATTTATGCTTAAAGTAGTGGATGATAAGAAGGGACTCTGTCACTCTATTTTTCGTTTTCATATGTTTTATAACATTTTTGTCTTTCATTTCCTGCATTAATATCTTCTTTTGTGTTGCTGGTTTGTAGTAAAAGATTTAAATTATTTTCTTATTTTCTTTTGTGTATATCCTTTAGCTACTTCTTGGTGGTTACCATGGGAGTACTTTTAACACCATAAAGTTAGAACACTCTAATTTAAATTTATGCCAGTTTAACTTCAGTAATATATAAAAGCTTTGCTTCTTTATATCTTTATCCCTAGCTCTTTCAGTTGTTGTTTTGAAATATTACTTCTTAACACACTGTGTGTCCATAAACCTAAACTAATATGTTTAGATGTTATTAACTTCTTAAATTGTGTAGGAAACAAAAGTGAAGTTACAGAACATTGTTATATTAATACTAGTTTTCATAATTGCCTATGTATTTACTTGTATTGAAATCTTTATTTAGTTATTCCAGCTTCAAGTTACTATCTAGTGGCCTTTCATTTCATCTGCAAGACTCCCTTTAGCATATTGCAGAACAAGTTTATTGGGAATGAACTCCCTCAGGTTGTGTTTATCTGAGAATGTCTTACTTTCTTCCTCATTTTTGATTGACAGCTTGCTAGATATAGGATGGTCCAAATTGCCTTAACTTTCTCTAAGAAACGTTTTGTTTCTGTAATTGTGCTTTTCAGCTCCAGATTTTCTCTTTGGTTGATTGTTAGGTGTTTTATCTCTTTATTTATATTATTATTTTGTTCAGGCTGCTTTTCTAGCTTTCTCTATGTCTTCCTTGAATTCTTTAAGCATATTCAAGAGGGTTTCTCATAAACCTTTGTTTAGTAGATTCTCCATCAGGTATTCTACAGGAGCAGTTCCTGTTGGTATATTATATTTTCCCTTGGAGGACCATACATTTCTGTTTCTTTGTATGATCTGTGATTTGTTTTGTTGTTATTGAAAACAATACTTGATTTTAATAACATGGTGATTCTGGAAATCAGAGACTTTCCTTTCTCTAGGGTTTGCTCCTTTCATTTGTACCACTATAGGCTGCCTCTTGTGTTGAGGATCAGCTTGAATTATAACCTTAAACTGTTTATAGGTCTTTTCTGAGGTGGCTTCTTTCCTTGGGCATGTACAGTGACTTTCTATTTTCCTCCATGTATGTGTTTGTTTTTGAAAGTGTTTGGTGACTAAATGAGAAATAAAAATTTGAAAGCTTAAAAGAGGCCCTGGCTTATGAAATCTCCTGAAAATCACTTCAAGGGAGGGGTAGGGTCTCACAACAATGACGGGAGGTGCAAAAACAATAGCTGCGCTTGCTTTTGTGTTTGCATCTTAAAGATCAGAAGCATCAATCAAAGATCAGAACACAGATCCCTTGTATTTGGAAGACAGACTCCTTTTTCCAACCTGGACTCTCACAAACTTTGTGTAGGCCACTCCTGCAACGTGCACTGACCTGTTTCCAACCTGGACTCTCACAAACTTTGTGTAAACTACTTCTGCAATGTGCACTGCTGCTTGCCATTGTGGTGGGAGAGGATTGATAGTTGATACTGTGGCAAGAGTTGAAATTGACTGAAATTAATGGCAATTTACCTTTCAGATATCCATTTAGATGTTGCAAGCCTTCAGTGGACTCTAGAGTTTCAAAATAGTTATGTCAGATGGTTCTCCCAGTGCAATTGTAATCTATGTATGAAGAAAGATTCCTGGTGCTTCCTACTCAGCCATTTTACCAGAATCATTCTCTGTATATAATTTTTCAATAAAAAACAGAGTTTGCAATTTATATGATTTATAATTATATATAAATGAACAAATTAAGAGAGATATTTACACTTTCATTAAGCATAGTACATTAGCCCATGTTTCTACTGCTATAAAGAACTGTCTGAGAATGGATAATTTATAAAAGAAAGAGGATTAATTGATACTATTTAGCATGGCTGGGGAGATATCAAGAACTTTACAGTCATGGCAGAAGGTAAAGAGGAAGCTAGTCACTTTTTTCACAAGGTAGCAGGAAGAAGTGCTGAGTGAAGGGGGAAGAGCCCCTTGTGAAACCATCAGATCTCATGGGAAATCACTCACTATCATGAGAACAGCATGGGGGAAACTGCCCCCCTGATTCAATTACCTCCACTTGGTCTCTCCTTTTACATGTGGGGATTATGGGGATTAAAATACAATATGAGATTTGGGTGGGGACAGAAAACTTAACCATACCACTCAGTATACTAATCACTTGGCCAGAAGAAGTTTTATCAGCTATTGAATTCTAGGAAGACATAATTAATTGAGAAAGAGAGTATTGAATATATGATGTGAAAAAAATGATTCATTTTGGGGGAAATAAGTATGAAAACAAAAGAAAAATATAATTTTATGGGCCTTACAATTTTCAATAAAATTGACCCTTCTGAACTTCATTGGATTGGGGAATAATACACGCTTTTTTCAAAGACAATTTGTGAAATAATGTATGTAGAAAATTCCAAATCACAAACCTTATCAGTGTATGTATGTTAAATTTGTTTGTTTTATTTTTTTGGGGGGGGAAGGGTTATTCGTTTGATTGTTTTGGACAAAGCTACCATTCTCTTAATGGGTTTGTTAGTTTACTTGGTGAATCACAATACTCATATCACATTGAGCCACAATAAAATCAGAGGACACGGGCAGAATCAGTAAGGAAATTTTAACTTCTTATTTCTTCACTTTGTTTTCAGGACATATGCACTCACCCTACCTTTATTGACACATCTAAGGTACTTCCCTTTTGAATTACCCTCATTCCAGGTTCTAAATATTGCAATTTCCCAGGGCTCAGTTGCTGATTTTTTTTTTTTCAATTATTATTTCATAGACAATCTCATTTAGACCCATGTTACTGATTAGTCATTGTATTTTTATTACTGATGGCTTTAAAATTTATATCTTCTGTGTAACCACATACTTTAGCATTTACATAGGCACAAAAAGAAGATTTTAGGAGAAACAATACTGTCTTAGGTGATCCCATCAAGTCTCTTGATTCACAATAATATCTAAACCAGAAATAAGCAAACTTTATTGTTAAATGGTAAATAATTAGGTTGTGTGGGTCACACAGTCTCAATCACAACTGTGCAACTTTGTCAGTGTAGTGTGAAAGCAGCCATAGGCAATATGGAAAGTCTAGGCATAATTGAGTTTCAATAAAACTTTATTTATTAAAAAAAGATGCTGGCATAGATTTGACCCATGTTTCATATTTTATCCTAATCTGTACCATCTAAATTCTAATAATTCTCAATTATATATCTTTATCTATTCTATTACCTCATAGCACTGGATACATATATTTGTCTACTAAACATCTCTGCATAAATATCCAGTACTTAGCTCAAACTTAAACTCTTCCAAAGTAGTATAACTGATATCTCCCTCACAAATAGGTTATTCTCTCAGTGTTCATATCTTAGTAATTAGCAACCCCAGATACCTACTTGTTCAATCCAAAAACCTTGGAGTACCTGTTTGATCTCCCTCTTTCCATCTCTACCCCCAATCCCATCCATCCATAAGGTTTGCCATCTGTAATCTCAAAATATGTAATGAATCTGACAAGTTTTCACAGTCTTAACCCTCCCACTCCCCTACCACCACCAAGTACAAAGGACCATCATTTTACTCACACATTAATGCAACAGCCTGTAACTGGTCTCCTTACTTCTAATATGTCTCCCATTTTTAGAATTTTCTACAGTGCAGCTGAGACTTGTGCTTTAAAGAATAAATAAAGATTATGTCTCTTTCTTGATCAAAACTCTCAAATGGCTTCACTTCACTATCATAACAACTTCCAAATACCTTATCATGGACCTATAAAAGTCTGTTGGTGTCATCACTTTCTAGCTTTCTCCTCCCTACTCCTAACTTTGCTGTAGTTACAGTTTTCATTTTACATCCTTGAAGGTGCCAAATTAATTTTTATCCCAGGTTCTTTGTACTTACTGTTTCTCTTTTAATAGTAAACTTTATTGAGACTTTCATCTGGCTTGTATAAACTTTAGGAAGTTCCTGAGATTACTTCAGGTTTTCATAATTCACTAGAAAGATTCAGAGCTGAGAAAAGCCATTATGCTCATGGACGCATTGTGTTTCACTGAAAGGATATTGATTAAAACTAGCAACAGAAAAACAGGGGAGAGTTCAGGAAAACCAAAGGTAGAATTTTCATTTGTACTCACAGTGCTGTCATGTGTACAGTGATCACTTCTCCCTAAAACAGTGCTTGACGGTATGCATAGTGTTGTCAACATAAGAATGCTATCTTAAGCATTAATATTTAAAGACTTTATTGGATATGCGTCAGATACACAAAGCTGAACACTCACACGACTGACCTTAGACTCCAGCCCCTTTAGAAGTTCAGCTGTTACTCTGTGGCCCAAGACCCCTATCATAAGTCACATTGTTAATATAGAATATTTAGCATGGTCCCAGGTCCCCAGGAAAACAAAGCTATTCATAAGATGGAACATTTCAAGGACTTAGAAGTTACCTCCTAGGGGTTGGGGCAAAGAGCCAGACTTTTTTTTAGGCACCATTAGTCTTTTACTGCACAGCTTGCTTTCTCATTTCATCCAAGTCTCTCTGATGAACACTTACTGGAACACCTTCCCTAACTTCATAATGTAAAATGTTCACTAGCTGCATCACTCCTCACCATTCAGCTTTATTCTTTTCCTCATTTCCTTTACTAAAAAAATGACAATCTTATTTATTCATTTATTTGTGCTTGTCTACTAAAGTAGAACATGAACTTCATGAGGGCAGAATTTTTCTCTCATTTACTATTTACATCTCCATGGACTAGGCCCAGAAAAGGTATTTTCAATGAGTGAATCTAAAACCAAAAGACTTAAATCAGTGTGTATATACTCTACATATGTATTTACGTATCTATGTATGTATATCTGTAGGAATCTCTTGAACAAGGTCTAATATATAATTAGTATTTTGGGGAATGAGAGAAAGAAAATCAAATCTCATAAATTATTTTTAATACCCTAGTATTTTCTAAATCACATGGAATCTAAAATATAATAAGTTTGTTTTATTCTGT
The DNA here is from genome assembly GCF_000951035.1 of Colobus angolensis palliatus. Taxonomy (NCBI): domain Eukaryota; kingdom Metazoa; phylum Chordata; class Mammalia; order Primates; family Cercopithecidae; genus Colobus; species Colobus angolensis. Next base: position 2,595,464 of record NW_012115544.1, on the reverse strand, counting down.
ATGAAGGATTATCAGATTTTGATAAATGTCATAGTCTCAGAAATTTATATAAGGATTTATGATTTTATAATTTAAAATATTTAAAATATTTTAATAATTTAAAATTAATTATTGATTTAAACTATGTTTAAGTTTTTTGAAATGTAGTGTTTTATTTCACTAATAGAAGTAATGGATTAGTTTTTTAGATCTCGTTCATGAAGAACTGAAATCAATATTATTTCTTCATTACATACCAAATTGTATAATTTATTTTTTTAAAGTAAAATTATTAGTGTTATATGCAAGATCATTTTAAGAAAATATTATTTTTTCCCAGCATATGGGGAAAGATTGGGATACATAGCACTTATGTGGACATCACTAAAAAATTCACATACAGAAAAAATATATAACATAATTGCTCAATCCTAAATGTAAATATGAGCAGGCACTGAGTATGTCTTTTGGAGAGAAATATACTAACACTCATATATTTTTATTATTCTGTTTTTTCCACTAATTGTAAAATGATTACTAGGTATTTTATTACACTCTCCTCTATAGAAAGCCTACTTAGTGTCTTTCTATTCAAAGAAATCCACAAGAGTGGGGCAATAATGAGACAAGATACCTGAGCTGAAAATTGTACATTACCTCTTACATTGCCTCTTACTGAGTAACATAGTAATTAATTTTGCATAGTGAATAATTTTGCTTATATTAGTGACAGAAAAAGAAGTTGTCACAGTGTGAGAACAAGCAGTTTTGTGTGACGCTCACAAAAGAGGGAGGACACCTAACAAGCAACATAAAGGTCACCAGCATATTTGATTTTTAGGGAAGATAAAAGTAACTGTGGTAATTAGCATTTGTAATATTTATTTGATTATGTAAATAATCATAAAAGCCTTCATGTTGCCTTTATAGAACTAAACGACATCTAATACAAGTCAGATTCTACATTAGAGAAAAATAACTAGTCTAAATGGTGAAAGTGATTTGGAGGTTAGCAAAAAAAAAAAAAAAATACAATTTTACCTTTGGTATTTCATAGACTTACAGAATTGATAGAAACATTAAATACTACCAAATTCAACATTCTAACGTTTCAGAAGAGAATCAGAAAAGCTTATCTTAGTACTGGAAAAGGTGCTCACAGTTGGAAGCCTCATCTATATTAACTGTTAAATGCAAGCAAAATGTAGTCAATAGTTTTGTAGCTTGTGAATATGTTCTAGGTTTTTAGGTTGCATCCAGTTCTTGTTTTTAAGCCTCATTTTGTCTTCTGTATGCAAGTATTCCCCTTCAATACCTCTGCAATTCTGCGATTCTTTTTTTTTTTTTTTTTTTGAGACGGAGTCTC
>NW_012115544.1:2592649-2593779 GCF_000951035.1 Colobus angolensis palliatus | reverse complement strand
GATTGACAGAATAGGTAACAAAAAAAAGTGGCACCTAAGGAACTTGTTTAAAAATGTTTTCTGGTACCCAATAGCTTACAAAAAAAAAAAAAAAACCTTCTAAATCTCTATATAGCATTAAAATTGTAATGTTTGGTTTTATCCAGGTCTTCTGATTTTCATTTGTGCAGAAACTTTCTTCCCTCACACACCATATGTGGCCATGCCTTGGCATCTTTAACATGTCATTTGCTCATTCCTTTGCCCACACCTCCTTTCTCCAGAACATGCAGTGGGCTCTTAATAATAATTCCAGTCTCCGTTGGAGTGTGACTTTCTTGCTGAGAGTTGCCTCATTCAATCAAGCATAGTCACTGTTTTCTTTCTCGTAACATTTTGAGAATTATGAGTAGCTTATTACACTTTTAGTAAAAGTTGAAATTCTTATAATGGCTGTAGAGTTCTACATTATTCTTTTTTTTTTTTTTTTTTTTTTGAGACGGAGTCTCGCTCTATCACCCAGGCTGGAGGGCAGTGGCTGGATCTCAGCTCACTGCAAGCTCCGCCTTCCGGGTTCCCGCCATTCTCCTGCCTCAGCCTCCCGAGTAGCTGGGACTACAGGCGCCCGCCACCTCGCCCTGCTAGATTTTTTTTTCTATTTTTTAGTAGAGACGGGGTTTCACCGTGTTAGCCAGGATGGTCTCGATGTCCTGACCTTGTGATCTGCCCGTCTCGGCCTCCCAAAGTGCTGAGATTACAGGCTTGAGCCACCGCGCCCGGCCACCTCTGCAATTCTTATGTCCTTGGAAGACCAACCCCAGTATGTCACCGCAACCACCTATCATAATTAGCAATTGCTTCATTTCTCTGGGTTGTCATTGTACTAGGCTCAAAACTCTAGAATAGTGCATGCTTTTAAATTTTTTAAATTTATTTGCTGAGCATATACTCCGCAGCACCACCAGTGGAATCTTCTTAGGGGGAAAAACAAACAAAAAAAAAAAAACCTTTTGATTCCAAGTTTAAGACCCCAGTTCTACAAATGAATGAATAGAATGTTATTAATTTTCCCTGATTGACAGAATAGGTAACAAAAAAAAGTGGCACCTAAGGAACTTGTTTAAAAATGTTTTCTGGTACCCAATAGCTTA